>NC_087067.1:14833994-14901542 GCF_963678635.1 Symsagittifera roscoffensis
CTTCAGCTTTTCCCGTGACAATTTTTGTAGGAGTGCAATTTTTTTAGCGTTGCTGATTGGTGTTTAAATCTACTATAACAATCTGCCCATTTCGCTGAATCTCCACAAAATTATCAATTTGGTTTTTGGCAGTGCATCGTAGAAAGGAAAACACCCAAAGTTGCCCAGGTTTGAAATGGAAAGTGATGGCATCAGGTTTCCGCCCAATTGACTGAAGCCTCCGTTGTCTGCGATCCCATATGTGTATAATCTTTGGTCTTGTTTTTGTTTAGCCTTGTAGCTGACACCTCATTTGTTGTATCAACAAAATCTTCTCTGCCTTCTGCCGTGTGTTTCCTTGTCTATTCTGCTTCCTGTAAAATTGAGTTGGAATATTTTGGCAAGTCGTTGTCCAGAATTAGGTGACCATTGCTTGTGCCACTGCTACTTGTTCACCTTGTTGAGGTAGCACTTATTTCCGTTCTGCCCTTTTTCGTTGCTGTTTTCCTGTTTTGCTCGTTTAGCCTAGAGCTCAGCTGCTTCTTCAGTTTTCTAAATGAGCTTTTGTGGATTGAGAGCATATCGGTGAATTCATCATGAATTTCCAGTTCAAGAGTTGCTAGTAGTTCGTTGTTCCTTTCCTCGAGAAGTGATAACCTCTCGGATGTCTCTTGTTGTTGTTTTGCGTCTTCCAAATTGTCTTGGTTCAAAGCTTCGGCAAACTCGCTTTTTTTTGCTCCAGGGTATCCTTGTTCAAAACTTTCATCTTTGCGCGCAAGGCTGCTTCTTGAACTGCTTTAGAAGGCATGTTAGACACGCGTAATGTTGTGTCGTCTGATGTCACGTGTCCTAATCAAGTTGTCGTTTGATGTGTACGTCCGTGGATGATGTGTTGCTAAGTTGTATTTGTGGTGCTGTGTAGAACCGTCTGTGTTCAAAATCCTGGTGTGTTTTTGTATTGCTGTAGTGTTTTAAAGTGCTCCAGATGTGGGTATTGCTCGTTTCCATCTCGTGGGGGGTTGCTCGTATCCAGTTTGTGGGGTTGCGGGTAAGCGGCTGATTAATGTGTTCCAAATTGAGTTGAGGCAAGTCATTTGGACGCAATATTTTGACTCTAATTATTTTAACTCAGCTAGACGCTAAATGCATCCCTTTATAGTATACAATAGCGTGTGGGGGGATTGAAGAAAAAAATTGGCAAAAAAACGTTTAGTCCCCGGAAAAACGGTCTTAACGGAATAATTCAACGGCTAAGCACTCTTTGTACCCTGTAACGAATCGGCAGTGCAAAAATGGGGCGGGGTAATTAACACAATTTGCATCATGTCACTCTGTTTTTGCATGCTTGATCATACTCACTCAAGACTAGATTAGACCCATGAAGTCGTCGGAGAATGTGAACAAGTTCCATGTTGGTGACTAGTGGGAACTCTTCGCCAGTCAAGTTGATGTAGTATTTCCAAACTCCTTTTGGTCATTTTAACTTACACTAAACCTCCTCACTTTCCAACTGTTTGCATAGCGAAAAAAAGAGAGGTCGTAGGTAAGACAACTTATAAAATAGATAGTATTACATTAACCAATCAGCATTGAGATAAGCAAAACAAACGAACGTAACAAAAGTTCTTAATCATTCTTGCAAAAAATTGAGTTTCTTATAGACTGGATTATTATTGGTTAATATAGTTTTTGCCATTATTCTGACGATTATGAATGCGCGGCTGCACATACACCCAGTAGCGAATTTAGGGGGGGGGGGGTGGACGTCTTCCCCCTCAGGGATTCGACCCCCTGCGGACCCAAAGGGTCCCCCTCTGTACTATTTGAGATAACCTTTTTTAAAGCTGACTGACCTTTAAATTTTTCTAAAGGCGCCTTCGGCGCCAATCTACACTTATTTTGAGGGGGAGCGCCCTCCAAAAAATGCAATTTTTTGGTCAAAATTTTCCGAAAAGTGCTTAGAAACGCCTTTTCGGCCTGTTTTTTTTTTACAAATTTGCCTGCGGCGCAGAAAATTTTGTCAAATTGAGGGGTCTTTATAGTGGTTTGGGAGAGCTCAGAAAATCAATTTGGTCAACCTAAAAAACAAAATTTCAAAGCCGCCCCCCCCCTCGAAAAATTCCTAGATCCGCGCCTGCATACACCCGTCATCAATTAAACAATACAGCCTGCATGCATTGGTGGTATATAAACAAACCGAAGTATAAGCCAGCCGAAAATACTTAAGTGTTATATATTAGTTGTGAAACAATAATGTAACAGTTAGGGAAGTTATGCAAATTCATTCACTTGATGTAACTTTTCGGCTGGCTTTTCAACTTCGCGCATTTTCGGTTAGTATTCATTTCTGAGAAGATTTAAGTCCGATTTTTCTCATAAATCCATTTTACATGTTTCATGGTTTTCTAACGCAAAAAAAAATTACAAAAGACACAAAAGATTGTTCCACAGAATACTCGGCAGAATTTATTTGTTATACAATTTTAAGATTTAAAATTTTCTGCACTAACTTTTTTTTACTGTTTTTTCAAATCGAAGAAAAATGATAGAATAGGAAACCAGCACGTATAATTAACTCAGGTGCAAAGAAGTAATTTTTGAGTTTTTTTGAGAATTATATTTTAAATTTTTTATTCGATGTGAAAAAGTGAGTGCAGAAAAATTTCAATCCTAAAATTGCATAACAAATAATTTCTGCCGAGTATTCCTTGAAACAATTTTTGTGTCTTTAGTAACGATTTTTGCGATAGCAAACCATGAAACATGCAACATGGTTTTATGAAAAAAAAATCAACTTCAATTTTCTCAGAAAAAAATATCAGAAATTATTCCGTTCTCAGAAATAAAAGTTACATCATATTATGAATGAATTTGCATAATTTTCCTAACTGTTAGATAATTGTTTCATCACTATTATATAACACTTACATATTTTCGGCTGGTTGCTACATCGGCTGGTTTATATACCACCTGCAAATTTACAAATGCAGTATTCAATAATTTCAAATTTATTCGCATGGCAATTGAGGAGAGTTTATTATGAAAAAGACCAAAAAAACTATCCTTTCTTGATCAGATCTTCCATGCAGGCGAATTCTGCATATAATTCTGAGGCTGTCCCCCACACTACGTCTATTCGTTTAGATGCCACAAACACGCGGTCTGAGAAACAATCAGCCATCTGGCTCACCTAAAAAAGATCTTGGAATCAGAAGCGGATTCAGGGAGAGCCCTTTCAGAGAGCTCCTTTGGTACTTTTTTTCAACATCTAGCTTAGGCCGATAGATAATTTACAACATCTAACTTAGGCCGATCGGTATGAAAAGCTTTCCAAACGCGCCTTGAAACCCCAATATACTTTGGTATGAACAGACGTCTGCAAAGATCCAATACTTATTAAAAATCCACTCGAGATTTTATGACAGTTTTTTGAGGTTTTTCGAAGTTGTCCAAGTTTATAGGGTTTTTGTGGCAATATTTTAAAAGCTTACCATATAATCCCTGTTTTTACCAACTTCTCGCGGTATGTAAGCCAACTCTCTTCGTAAATTTTTAACAATTGACAAAAAAACAAGGATAGCTGGTTGCTGTGCAAGTTACAAAACGTTACGACTATAATTTTAAAAATACCTTGAATGTTTTTTTTTCATATACTGTTTGTCAAATTAGTGTAGACTTTGTGCTGCTTTTGATGTGGTGAAAGAATCTGAATTAAATCTAAATTTTGAGGTTATTTGAGAATCGCGTTGAAATAGGCGATTTGGTCGACGGTTTTTGTCAAAAACTGACTAGAAAAAAGAAAAAAGAAACAAAAATCAGAAAAAAATTTTTTTTGCAACTTCTGAAAAAATGTTTTTTTTTATAAACTTAGAAAATTTTTGATGTTTTTTATCGTAAATAAAGCATCAAAAACTTCAAAATTAATTGTCCATTCAAAATGTTCATTTTCATCTTAATTCCCTGGTGCTGCCTAAATTTTCATACAAAGTGATTTCAGTATTGAGACACTATATAAAGCAGGAAGCAGGAATTAACTTAGAATATGAGACTTCTTCAAAAAAATCGTTATAAATTATGTTGTAGAAGCAAAAGAGAGATAATGAATAGTTATGAAAAAGTTCAAGCTGAAATATAACCACTTCCTAATATGCTTTTGCTGTGTCGATCGATTAACTTAGATCATTTCAGTTCTTGCCAAGATCGGTTCAGTACTAGTACAGTTTGATAAGCAGAAATCTGTGATATTTGAGAAAAAGAGCTTACTTCTACCAAAATTGTATTTGATTTTTGAGAGTTTTGTCCAATAACAGATGTAGTTTTTGAAATTTTTCTCTGAAATAACCTTTTTTCAGAATTTGCATTGAATATTTTCAATGACAAAAAAAGGAGGAAAATTAGAATCAAGAACATATTTTTTCGTGAAACTACAAAATTCTGAAAAAATATTAATTTTTTTTTCCAACTTTTTTTCTGCAGAAATATTTTTTTTCTAATTATTTGAAATTTCTTTTGCGAATAAAATATTAGGAAAGAATTTAACTTAAATTTCATGGTTTATCCTTCTAATTCAATCCTTGTCGCTTGCTTATTTTTCTGGAAAGTTTCAAATCCAATTTCTCGACATTGATAGAAGTTTCCGAACTATTTTTGATGTTGTTTGAATTAGGATTAAAAGGTTCTCAAAGTGAAGCATTTGTGGTAAATTTTTTGGTTGAAAAACAAGAAAAAGCCTGCTCGCTCACTTTATTCGCTCAAAATTAGGTCAAAAGTCTCGAACCCAAAAATCTCAAAAATTTCAAACCCTTTTTTTCTCAACACTGGGAAATTTTTTTCAAAACGGATTAAATTTGTTCAAATCACAAATTGTTGTGGTTTATGATTTCGGAAAACAAAGAAAAAAGAATAAAAACAGAAAAAACTAAAACACACCCCGAGTATCAAGTTCCACCCCTTTTTCAATTTGTTGGAACAATAAAATCTATATGTCTACAAAACGCCAGCCATGGTAAATTATAAACAATAGGGAAAAAAGAAAACTAAGGAGCTCAGAAAAACTTTCATCATGATCATTTCATCATGAAATTGCATTTTAAGTGTGAAAACGGTCAACAAAAAAGTTAACTAATTTCTAAAATTGTTACCTCGAGCTTGCAGTTTTTCTGCAGAACAAAAAATGATCGCCACAAAGTAGCTGACTAACTAACAACAGTTTGCAGTTGAGAAAAGAACAAAAATATTCCAAAAAGTGTCGCCAGATAACAGAAGAAAAATTTGGCAGAGACTACAGAAGAACGTAGTAGCAAAGTGAAAGCAAAACAATACACTAAGAAGTAAGGTTTGCGTGTCCACATGTTATAGAACAGAAATGATTAGAGCAAAAATGCACATTCTATTTTTCTGCCCTATTTATTTTACTAAAGAGTAATCCAAAAAGTTGTTTTTTGGTTTTCTAAGCCATTTTTTTATTATCCGGTTTTGATGTCGAAAGACATTATAAGTGTGCAGTAAAATTATTAAATAGGGTATTTAGGTGCTGCGAAAACTGTACTAAAAATTTCGGAAAACAAAAATTGATTAAACAGCTTCTATCAAAAATGCAAAAAAAAATAAATACTTTTCAAAGTTTAAAAATGAAGTTGAACGAAAATTTTTTAATTTGCTGGTTGAAAGTTTCAGTCTTCAATAATCCGAGAAATGGCTGTTGAGAAGTGATAGCTTTCAACTTATTGGTTATCAACGAAGAGCGCCAGCTGATACTTCTTTAGTAAATTACATGTTTTTACTGGCCCATCGTCTGTCTGTACAGAAATTAAATTGAAATTTTTCTTAAAATTTGTTGTTCGTAGAAAATTGTTCTTTGCCTGCAATTTTTTGCAGAAATTCAATCGACCAAACACAAAAATGTAGGTTTATGTTTCTCCAAAAGCTTGGTAATTAATCAAATAGTCGGAGAATCAATGTTGTTTATCACTTAATTCTAAAATCTTTTTCTTGAAAACTTTTTTCATTTGAGCTTATACGTGGCTTAGCGTTTGAGTGTTAACTCTTCAAACGGTTTTCTAGATAAAAAATTTTATATAAAACGAGTTATATAAATACTATCTATTCCGACTATTTAATATGAACCTCCAGCTTTTTGTTTAATCTAAAACAGGATCTTAGTGTTTGTACGAAAGAAGTTCTCAAAGAAAAATTAATTCATTTTAATTTAAGCACGAATGATGGCTCAGTAAGCTCATTTAGTTTGAAGCACTCCTCAGCAGGTGATTGACAAAAAATGTAGCTTTTCGAAACTATAGCATTTAAAAACCAGACGTTAATTTGCTTTTCAAAAGCTACCTTAACATTTAAAAAATACAAAAATAAACAGAAAACACTTCAAACAGTTTCGAAAAAAAAAACACTTTGCAAAAACGACGCGAATGTTTTTTTTTCAAAAATTCGTTTTCATTTTATGTTCCGAATCTTTGTGACCGGAATAGGTTTTTTCCAGTCAAATTTCAATTTTTTTAACTACCCAATTTTGATGAAATTTTTTATATCAGCCAAAAAGTATTATTGTCCTAAGCTCAATTTGAAAAAGATTTTTTACCTGTGATCTTTTTTCGTGAGTTTACGGGAGTTCAAACATTGCCATTTTGGGATAATCAACGAGCGAAAAAACTTAGGCTACTAACGCTTACACGGAGATTTAATCTGTCTTCTAGTTTGTTCCAAATTGGACTGACGCACGCTATTTGATTTATTTGATACTTTAATTTGTGCTGAAAACATAATTTTGTACTTAACATAGCATGTAGGATGATTTCCGCAAAACAACTGAAAAAATAGAAAACTTTTTATTGAAAAGTTATCGGTTTTCATAAAAAGTCCAAAAAGTCAGCACTATTCCATAAATTTTAACAGGCAGTCGAAACGTTCAGTGGTTCACGCTGATGCGGACAGTCTTGTTATATTTTCTGGCCAAAATAGAATGGTCCCTCTTTTCAATGGAGGTTGTATCATATCAAGGTATTAAAGCAATCTGTTTTTTAATCTTTTTCAGTTTTTGAATTTGAAAAAAAAACAACACCGTTTTTAAAACTAAACTACTTAGAGTGTTCTGGGTCAATGTTTTTTTTCTTTCCTCTGTTAAATCTGAGTTTACATTTGGAACTAAATCAACCACATATTATTCTTTTTTCAAAAGCGTACTGTCCTTACTGTTTGACACATAAGCTTTAAGCTTTAAGAAAAATAACATAATATCAGAATTTTTAAATTTGTTTGCCATATCTCAAAACCATCTCCCCACAAGCTATGTTAAGTACAAATTGAAATAATTTGGAAACAAAAACTTAAGGCCAAATAGCTTGACTCATTTTAACGTGGATTAATCTCTAAAATGCTTTGTTTCTCCGCGTACGCGTTTTTAGCTCAAAAAATTTGGCGCTTTAATTGTCCCAAATTGGCCAATTTGCAATATTCAATCCCGAATACCTTAACACAAAATAACCGTGAAATATCTTTTTGAATATGCGCCCAGAGCCAAAATACCTCTTAAATGCTGTAAAAACTCTAGTTAAAATTGTTAGCTAAGCAAAAGTTGCTAGTTAAAAAGTTAAAATTTGTCTCGAGAAAACAATTTAACCGCAGCACACAATAAATCATCATTTTCTTCAAAAGCAGGGGAACAAAACTTGTAAGACTTCGACTTATTGGAGGAAAATTTTTTGGATTTTATGAAAAAACCCAAAAAATTACCAAAACAGTTTCAATTTAATAAAGCCTTGCGGAACTTTCCTTAGTCCTAACATGTCATGACTTAGCTCCAAAATGTCCTATTCACCAATTTTTTTAATGGTATCACTGATTTTTTTGGAAAATTAATCGAAATTCAGAGACAGTTAAAGCTTTGAAGAAACATACTGGAAACTTTTCAATTGTTATGTAACTTGAGCCCATGCAAATTTCACCCCTGACCTCAATTTTTCGAATATATATGGTAAGAATTCAAGAGAAAAAGTAGCGCTACAAAATATAATATGGCGTTTTTTTAGTTTCTGAGAAAAAAGGTCTTCTATTTTGATACTATTTGTGAAAATCATTCTTCCTTCAACTTTGAAGACATTTAGTTACTGAAAAACTTGAGGAAATGTTTTCTCAGACTGTAATATACTAGCATGTTGCAAGGCTTTTAAAGATTTCACGATCCTTTTTGGTAAGTTTTTTTTTGTAAATGAAGATTTATTGGCAATTAGTAGGCCAGCCTGAGCATTAAATATTCAAATAGTGTACAGCGCTTATTTAAATTAACCGGACAATCTGGGTTAAGATTAAACAACAAGTGAAAAGAATAGAAGTTGCTTAGAACTTCACCAGATTTAATATGATGCAGTTTTTTCTCCGAAATTCGCATTCAAATTTTTACTCAATAAAAGATCATTTTGACTACGTTGAAACTAATTTTTACCTGATGAGAAAATTAGAACAAAGAAGTCTTTTAAGTTTTAAGTTATACTTGTGCAAATTGTTTAAATTTTGTTTTAACTAAATATTTTGGGTTTTATATAATAACTTTCTCATTTCTTGACTATCAAGTAAACATTTCTTCTCTTACATTTCTTCTCTTTTTGGAGAATTAACACATCTAGAACTTCCATGGCTGTGTAAAAGACTGCTTTTGATGTATATTTCTCATCAATCAACAAAATAGTTTCAGCGTAATTCTTGATTAGTTACAAAAAGCCAAAACGACCGATTTTTGGGGTAAAAATGTGGTTGAGGATTTAGGAGAAAAAATTGCATCATTTTAAGCAACCTTTGAAATTCTTTTTTCCTTCAATTTTTGTCTAATCTTAACCCAATTTGACCAAAATGCGTTGGAAATTTCTATTGGTGATCGTTTTGTCCGGATAATTTTAATCAACACTGTAGAATGATAAATAATATCCAAATGAAATTCGCTTGATAATATTATCTTATCTGCTAGATGAGTAAGACTAAAATTCCTTTTGGAAACATTTTTACGGCGCGTCTGTCAAAATGACGGAATGTCGGAGTCGTGAGATGCCAGCACCAAAGGAAACCTCTTAATTTTTAGGAGCTCAAAATCCTAAGGAACCGACAAAAACCCTCGAGTCCCTCACCCCCCCCCCCGCCTCCACGCCCTTAAACAATACTAAAGAAAGACAGTTTTTGACAAAAACTTTAAAAATTGATTACAAAAACATAATACAAGAGAAATTTGAATAAAATTTGTTTTGACTGGGCTAATCACTATTCGATCTACTAATCTGTAATGAAAAGAAACCAAGAGAAACACTTGATATAAAATTATGTCTTCAATTGGAGGAAAGCGAATTCTGAAGGCCTAAAATTGAATCAACAAACTCTGACTCTTTTTTTAGAGAATGCATTAAGGTGAGAATTACCTGAGCTTTGAACTCCTTAGGCGATGAATCGTCTATATGAAAACAGTAGTAGTTTTGAGGCCTATAAATAATCCGAAACAATTGATCAACTTGTTCAAAATTGTTGTAAATCATGATTCCAAAGGCCAAAGGAAAGTCGCCGTCATTTTTCGGTTCTGTCACCAAAGGCACACTTTTCTCATTTCTCAGATAAACATCACAAAAGCTGGAATTGCTCGAAAGAGTTCTTGTATAGTTGAATGTAAATTTATGCGTTGCCTTTGATAAGTGTTTAGCTGCCGAGTCATTTATTTTCCCATCAAATATCGAAAAGCAAAGATCCGAAAAGTTTCTTTCGACATAACGTTGAAGATCTGCTGATTCAGTTTCATCAAAAAAGAAAACTTTTGAAAAAAACTTCGTGGATGAATTGGTAATTCTGAAATAACTGAAGTTGATCTGTCGCGACCAAAAAAATCCGTAAATCGCTAGAGATAACAGCACTACGCAACATAATGATTGCTGTTTGTCGGGCATGGTCAAAAGCCAAATAAATTTTGAGAAAAATGTTGAAGTCATCAATTCTAGAATTTTATTGCAGTTCATTTTTGTAGCAGATATAAACACCAGCTATATATTGCATCGAGAAATTTTGTGAGTAAATCAAGACAGGCAGTGTCGAGATTTAAACAGGTTTCGAGATGCAAAATAAGCTGTTGCTTGCCTGGTATGCAACACAAGTGAAAAACTAAAAAATAAGCACTCTCAATTGAAAAAAAATTTCCAGCGTTTTTTGTTCCGCAATATAAGCTGTTGCTCATCAATTTATGAACCACAGGTGAAAACTCAAAATACACACACTCATTTGAAAAACAAATTCATGTTAACAAGCTGTTGTTGTTCCGACTTTCGAAGCAAACTTTTGAATATTTATGCTTGGGTGGTTTTTATTCAATCAATTTTCGGCAATAGAAAATAATTATTTTTAACAATGATATTGACTCTCAAATTTGAAAAGATATCTTGCCTCCGATCAATTTTTGCAAAATTTGTGAGTTTGAAAATTGCCAGTTTGGCCATGCTCTGGACTAATTATTACGCAGTTTGATTACTTTATCCATATTACTGAAAGTATAACACCAATTTATATGCGTGGCAATTTATCTTGCACGACAAAACTGTTCAGAATTAAATTAAGGCTAGCTACTTGGTCAAACTAGATTTGTTAGAGCCAATTGTTCACACTTGAATTTTGATTCTGTCCATAAACAAATAGGGAATCCGCCACATTTTATTGTATTCAGTCAACTTTTGTAGCCTAGAACAATTTTGAACAATTACTTTAAACAAATATAGTATCTTGCTAAAACCCTGATTGTGTTGACTGCCCTTCTATGAAAAAGTCTAGGATTATAATTTTCCACTAAATGTGTAGAAAACTGAAAAAAGTTTGAGAAAACTTTTCACCACAAGCTATATTAAGTACAAATTGATTTCTCAAACGTTTTTTAACGTAATCGAAACCAGTTTGGCCTTCTCATTTTAAAGTTCGGCAGGTTACTCAGCCGCTTATAATGCGATTTATAACACCGCTAACATGCAAATTGTATATCGCTCGTTAATTGTCGCAAATTGGTCACATTGACAATTTTCAGATCCCGATACCTTTTTAACAAGGATCACAAGTAAAAAACACAAAATTAAAAAACGGCTGGTTCAAAAGTCGAAATTCATCTGAAAAAACTCAAGACAAGCACTAAAATTTTGTCTTTTTCTTCAAAAATTGGAACATTAAGCTTTAACTCAATTATGCATAAAATTTGCAGTAGAAAAGACAGAATTAGAAAAAAAATCGAAGCGTTTGTTGCATCCGAAGTTGGATTCCAATTTCTAAATGTACATATGATATGACACAAACAGTTTTTTTATAGTAGTCTTCTGGTCATTTCGAGAACTTGTGTTGAAAATTAAAGCTGAAAATGTTTTTTTTTGTGTGTTAGATAGTGTTCTACTCCGACAATCCTAAACTGAGCCGGTACGTTGTGTTGCTGCTTGAAATCAATGATATATTCGGATATATTTGGTTTTTATAAAAAAAATTTGATTTGAATATTTTTTAGATTTTGAAAAACACCTGATACAATGCACTGAAAACGATTTCAACAGATTTTTTCTGAAAATTATTTGCGATGAGAGTTTATTTGTTAGTATTTGTAGTAAATAGTACTTTCATTTATGTAATCCAAAATTTTGAAATCTAAATCTTATATGAATTGATCAGAAAACTTTAGTTTTTCTATTTCAATCATTCGCTGCAGAATTTTTAATTTCAACAAAAAGCTATATATGTGAAATTATATACCGTCATAAGCTTTGAGCTAAAATTGGTTTCGATTTTTTTTACTTCGGTAGGAAATTTTAAACAATTTAGAATTTCCGTGTTTTCTTTTTCCCTATTCTCTGGTGATTTCATCAGTTAAGGCACTTCTTTCGGTCTTTATGTCCGATTTCGTCTTGTCCAGCTCCTCTCGAGGATTGAATCCTTCGAATGCTTTTATCATCAACTCAATTGTTCTAGAACATTCGAACTCGCCTGTCACGTCCGCCTGGTAACTAGCCTAAACAGTAAGAATCAGACAAACATTAGGCTGGAAATCGGTGGTTTAGCCCAGAAATTCGAACCCATCTTAACTCAAAGAGTCACACTGAATAATACTAAATTACGGAGCCATTTGGGAATATTGAGATGAAAAAATTTCAAAACTGGTTCTAACACGTACATTTAATCTGTATTTTTTGTCAGAAAAATTCATTTGTGTTATTTTTGTCATCTGTTCTGATGCGCATAGATGGATGTTCGGATCAATTGAGCAATCTCCCACCCATTCTCGCGTGGGGGGAGATAGCTCAATAGGTACTTGAGACATGTTTATAACCACTTGAAAATAGTTTGAATGACATGAAATCATAAACCATATTTTCCAACGACTGTGGAAAGCCAAAATTTACAATATCAAAGCTCAAAAGTTTCATTCAAATAGAAAAAAGGATCAATAAATCAGGCATAAAAAGCGACTTTTTTCTTTCTTAAAATGACAAAAAGCTTTTGCGTACATTATTAAGGTGCTGCGGAGAACCGTTTTTGCTATTCAGATACAAGGCTAGAGCACCAACCCTGGTAAATCGCTTTCCTCGATGAGGCTATGGTCGCCTATACAAAACTTTGCAAAAAAAAAACTTTTTTCATAATTTTTCTGGATACTCATATAAAAAAACTTCAGTCGGTCAAATGATTGCATGCTATAAACAAAACATCCATCTACTTCCGTTTGCTGACGTCTTTCTGAAGAGTTTATTCGTTGTTGCTGGGGGGGGGGGGAGATAGCTCAATTGGTCATTACGGGGGGGAGATTGCTCAATTGATCCGAATGTTCAAATAACCAACTCGAAGAAATTGATAAGAAACTTACTAAAAAACATTTCCTCTCAAGCGAAATATCGTTGGCTTTACATCCCAACAATAACTCGTGCCCATTGTTTGAAAGAAACGCAAAATTACACAGCCCGGAAAAGTGATGGAGAAGCTCAAGAAACATGTAATAGTGGAAGCACAAAAGCATTTTTACGAAAAGAACTGAACCGCTCGTACTGTTTTAAAACATCCTTTTCCGATCCATTAAACCAAAAACTTTTTAAAGTGGTCTTCGGCGCCAATTTACAATACATTTAAAGGGTGCGAGAAAATTTCGATACAGAGTTCTACCGACAAAAAAATGACATATTTGGTTTTAATTTAACTTACCAGCCAATTTTGTCCCATTTGCCTGGCGGCTATTGGCGAGAGTATTTTCGAATAAGTCGCATGAGTCAATTATTTTTTTTGCAACAAAATCTGTCGAGGGATAAAACCTAGAGTGCACGGCAAACTTGAGGGGAAAACGCGCGCCAAAAAAAACGTGATTTGTTGGTCAAAACCTTCCAAAACTGACCAAAAACAGCATTTTTGACCTTTTGCGACAGAATTTGTCTATGGCGAAGAAATGGGCTCGGATTTCGTTGAAACTTCTGAATATTTTCTAACCCCAGAGCCTCCCCCTCCCCCGATCGCCCCGAAGATTATCCACCCATAGTATACTAACCGATTCAACGGTTAAGCACATGCGAGTTTTGCACCTTGCTACGAATTTCCAATTTTTGCCGAAAACTTGTCGACATTTTTTAAAGTGTAACTAAGATGATTTTTGGAACACTCTTTCGCTCTCTCCCACTCACTCAAAGCACATAAAAGACCCTTTGTGTCTGCCTGCAGGGGTTCGAATCCCACACCTGCAAACTTTAACCGATAATTTTTTGTTCAGATTGTTCAACTGCAACTAAAATAATTAGCATGCGGACTAATTGGGCCATGACAAACAGAGCTATTTAGTCTTCATATTTAAAACCCCTCGTTACACAATCAAATTGATTGAGAGGTGGGAGGGGAGGGGATGGGGAGGGAAAATAGCACATATTCCCTGGTATGACCTGTAGGATAGTGCAGCAGGGACAGCAGAGGGCGGCTAGGATGTCGAAGCAGAAGTTGCCATCCACCTCCGTCTTCTCCCGCACGTACTTCCTCCAGCACGGCAACATGCATACCCCCACGAAGGGGATCAGACTGATGCTCAGACACCGGTACGAGTCCCCATTCTCCGCCGCCAGCTGAAAGATAATCTTTTTTTTCTTCATATTATAACTAGCAAAATTCTTAATACTATCGCCCTTTTGAATTTTCTATAATGAAAATTAAATGACTTTTCACTTATAAACATGTGAAACATCACGTAGAAAAAAGTTTACTTTTTACTTCGGCTGATTAAAGCTACTACCATTCATAACTCAAAATCAAGTTTAAACAGTTGAATTACAAGAATTTTGAACTGCGCATTGTTTTTCAAAATATTTTTCATCATGAGTTGTTTTCAATGGAGGAGATTATTCAAGGGGAGGGGGGGTATGGGGAATTCTAATTAGATTCGAGCCTTAAGCCAATTTCAAACGAAACGCTCAACCAGTTCCAATTATCAGCCCACCTTGAAAGTTAAATTTTGTCTGCAAAAATGTAAGGATCAAACTTAGCTCAAACTAAATCGATTTTCGGTCAATTCAAATCGATTAATAGTTGCAACTTAGTAACTGAAACGACTTATAAATCGATTAAAATTAAATTACTCTGAAAATGAAAGATCGCTTTTGAGCCTAAAACATCTTTTTAAAATAGTTTGGATGGTTTATGGGAGTTACAAAAACGCATCCACCCCTGAAAATAAATTAAATCCATCCAAATATTACTGAAAATTATTAAAAACCTATTTCACAAGACAACCCAGCATATCATTTTTTGAGTCTGAAACATCTATTTTAGCGGAGATATGAAACGGGTCATTTGTCACTGGGCATTTTGTGCAGAGAAAAACTTATGTCGGAAATTTTTTCAACCCAAAGCGTCATCTTATGATTAAACTCTATAAACACGTAATTAAATACAATATCAGTAGCGAAGGAAAATAAGGCACAAAATTAACTAATTATCTCAAATTCATAAAAATGAAAACTTCTGTAAAATTATGGGCCATGAATTCAAAAGTGTGAAAATTAGGTCATATTTTTGAACCAAAATGAATTGATCAAAATATGAGTCTTCCTAAAAGCGCAAAATTTTTGGCAATAATACCGTAAATAAGTTTTTCAATAATACCGTAAAAACTAGCAAAACGACTTTTCATAACAAGCGATTACTCGCAACAGACGACGATTAGTAACAAACGACAATTCGTAACTTTTTAAAATGCGACAATTCGTAACAAGCGACGATTAGTAACACATAATTGCTGATATGCATTGTTACTGCTGTTTAATTGTCAATTGCAATTTTAGTTGGGGACTTAAATTTTGTAATCCATTCAATAATTGCATCAAAAGACAACCTGGGGTTTAAAATTTAACACTTAGTTAACTCTTGGTATCAACGTTTTGAATTGATTTAACTTTAGTTTTCAATAAAACAGTAATTCAAAATTATTAGCACTACAAGTCTAGACTTTTTACATTGAGTGTCATTTTTTTCAGTTCTTTTGAAATTCAACCGTTCATTTATCTTTTTGATCCAAATAAACTCCTCCAACAGTGCCTCTATTATAAACAACCAGCGAAGGCGGCAAGCCGAAATTTGTTCTGAATGGTGAAAAATTTTACCAAGCTCGACACAGCTAAGCCACTAGTCAAACAGCATGGCGATCTTCTAAACATCCCCACAAATCTTCCATTTCATTTTTATATGCCACAATTGTTAGTGAAAAGAACAAACATGACCACAAAAACGTTCCACATGAGCCGAAAGTCAACACATAAGCTTTTGATTTTTGCACGTGTCATGAACCGCAATGATAATGATTTAGGGTTTATGTTCAGTTTTCGTAAGTTTTTTCATTTTTTCCTAAGTGTGCCCATATCTGGGATTAGAAATTCGAAGCTTAACCCGAATGTCAAAAACCAATTGTTTTGGAGTTAAAAGTGGTAACAAAGAAAAAACCTAGTCCGTTTTAAAACCTCCGAGAACAGCTATGCAGCTTGCTGGGTACGTACCAAAAAAGACAGTTAGAAATTTGCAAAAACAACAATCAACCTCCCGAACGGATCAGCGGCAAAGATTCATCGACTCAGCGCCAGCAACTCTTAAAAACATTGCAATACCTCTACCAATTCACTCTCTCAGTCAGGAGGACAATTGTCCCACCAAAGACCCTGGGCTTGATAGCTTTGAATGTATGTTAATTTTTTCTACGGAATAAAAATTAGATGTGTTAGAGAGCAACACAACCTGGCATGAGGATGGAACTCTCAAACAAGGCCCCACGTTTTTTTTATCAGAACACGCTGTAGTAAATGAGCAGACATTTCCAGTGATAATTTTTATAACACGAAAACTGAAAACGAAAACTTGCGAGCTTTTGAAGAGCTGAAACATTTAAACCCCTGAGCGGAGCCCGCCGAAATTCCGTTCATTTTCAAAAAAGCGTCGATTACTGCCTTTCATTCAGCCTTCCCACGTGTTATTCGCAAAAACCGCTCCTCCGCTTTGCGTAAGCTAATTGGAGGAAAATTTAGGAATTCGGCATAGCTCCCCTCTATAGATCCGACGTGACTCGGCGACTTCAAACGCATTAATTCTACAGTGTGATCTGGAGCTTGGGTTCAAGTGCAAATTTGGCAGAAATTCTCCAATTGTTTGATATGTTGAAAACTTTGGAAAAACACTGATTGGTCTAATGTCTCGCACAAAACCTCAATCTGCTTCCTTACCCTAGACCCCGGAATCAGTTTGAGTACGCGCGAGATCAACAGCAAAAGAAGAATAAATCAGTTGAAGGCTTGCATCGTACTTCAAAGATGAAAATTGGCTGCGCATACCCAACAATCCACAACTTCATTGACTTTATTCGGCAAGAACGCAGCTTGGCTGAGAATAAGCTCGTGAAAATAACATCTAGAGAGAGGGCATCAAAGACAGCAAAATACGAGAAAAAGCAGTTAAGGTTGTCTGAGCGTCTGAGACACTTGAAATATTTGATTTCTGATTTCTGTATTTACTTTTCTGTGATTAAGCTTTCATTAGTTTTTTAAAATTGTTCAGTATCAAACAAAACATTGATTTGAATTGTCGCTCGATGCAAATAGTCGCTTGTTACACATTTAGTCTTTTAGAAAATCACAAACTATCGCCTGTTACGAATAGTCTCCAGTAACAAATTGTCTCTCAACCGTGAAGTTTGCGAAGTAGACCTGATTTCCTTATTTTCTAACCAATACAAGCCAGTGAAAACGCTCAAAATTAATTAATAAGAGTTTGCTTTTATTGAAAATGTTAAAATTTTATCAATATTTTTCAAGAAACGACCAAACTTAAATATGGATCCAATTCTATTGCAAAAAAGGTAAGAAATTGTACGAAAAACTCAATTATTTCGATTCTCAACATTTGACTTTAAATCAATTTTATAGAGATTTTAAACTGGATTTTAAATTTTCTTAAATCGCTTTTGTTAGTTTGAAAAATGTCGATAAAATAACAAATATGTGAATTGAACTCATAAACACGATTGGAAATTCGTTAACAAGTAGCCTACTAAAATAATCAGTTTAGCTTTGATATCAGATCAATTGTTATCATCTGTTCAACAAATTAATTCGTAATTCGTCAAGGTCATATGAATTCACTGATCAAACAATCAATCGTATCCAACAGAACCGTATAACCCCCCCCCCCCCACTTAGTGCCCACTTCAAATGCACTGCTCTAGAGAGAATTGCAGAAAGTTGGATCAGACAGAGTTGATTAAAAAGAGCAAATGACTTATTTCAGAATACATTTGCACGCTAAAGCTTATTTTACAGACAGAAGTTATGACTCAAGGTCACCTAAAAACTCAAATTTGCATGAAAAGTTGCTCAAAACGGGCAGATTGCTCGTTTTATTTATTTCGGTCGGTTCCAATTTTTGTTACTGATTATACTGTACCTTTTCTGTGGCCACCCCCCAAGCGTGGTGGGGGAGCAGGTATGCTATGAGACAGAGACGGAAGTCATCTACACACGAATGCCACGACAACAGGCCATGTTTCCACTCCGAAGCACCCATGATGAGTAATAGTAAATGACGTCACAATTTATACTGAGTTTTACTTAATTAAATTGGATATAAATCAGTTCAAGTCGAAATTCAGAAAAGTTCAACAATTTGGAACAAGATTAACACTGATGTTCGATGAGTTTAAGTTCGACTAAGAACCACAATTATCTGAAGGTATGAACAATTATTGGGTTAATTTATCGTGTGAGTATGAAGTGACGATGAGAGGTCTGAAACAAAAACACAGATTTTTTGTCTACTCTAACGAAACTAATTTTAAAAATCGAAAAAAATTGACTACAGTCATCATTGAAAAAAAAACGAAAACTTTTTTTCAGATTTTTTGCAATTTGTTGATTCTCTCTAAGAGGGAAGAATACGCAAAGCTTAGATACCTAATCAGCGACTAACTTCTATTTCAACAAAAATATGGGAACAGAGGAAAATACAATTAGGAATTTTCTTTAGCTTTTTGCTGGTTTTCGCCGTGTTAAGCGAAAAAGCAGCAGATAAAACATGGCTTTCAATAGAATAAATTTAACTAGAAAACAAGGTTTTTGCAATACAGAAACAGACAAAAATGATTAAAAAGAGCAAATGACCTTTTTCAGACATTTTTTGCATGTAAAAGCTAATTTTTCAGACAGAAAGTATAATTAGTAGCAAAAAGTTCGGACAGACAGAATTAATTAAAATGAGCAATCAGTGCTTTTTGACGTTTTTTTGCATGCAAAATCTGAAGCCGAACAACCTTGAATTTTTTGTCAGGCCAAATTTAAGATGCGAGATCTTCGGATATCCGAAGGTTATGCTGGCCTATTTTTTAAATACTGCAATGAACATCCAGATTTTACTATAAAACAGTTAGGAAAGTTAGTTAAAAAATAAAACACCGAAAAAAAAACAGATTAGGCCGCACAAAAAAAAAACAAACGGCAGTGAAGATGATCAAATCATTTAAAATTTGGAAACTAATCGCAGAAAAACGATAGCCACCCTGAGCAGTAATTTTCCTGTTTCAAGGTTTACTGTTCGACGCTTCGGATGCAATTGTCCGCCGTGGTTATAATTTTCGAGCAAAACTCTGCGTTATGAACTTTCGACGTTATGTTTATTTCAGTTTTAATTTCGGTTGATGTCTAGACAGTTGCTCTTTTTAATTAATTCTGTCTGTCCGAACTTTTTGCAACTCTCTATATGTCTCAATGTCACCTAAAAAATAAAATCTGCATGCAAAAATTGCTCCAAATTGGCAGATTGCTCTTTTTAATTATTTCTGTCTGTCCGAACTTTTTGCAACCTTCTCGTCCTGCAATGGAAAGTAATTTAATTTCATCTTTTCATTATTCAATCCGGTTGAAATCGTTCGTTAGTTTTTGAAACGTTTTTTTTTTCATGATAACTAATTTTGAATGCCGACAAAAAGGCAAACGCGAACCTTCAAAGAACTAATTCGAATAAGTTTCAGCTAGAGGGTCAGAATTATTTCAAAAATTAAGACGTTGTGCGATAAATTGGTTAAAATCTATACTTCGTAGCGAAGAGGTTGACCTTGAAAATAAAATTTACTTACGCGTTAGATGTCATTGTTGTTTATTTAGAACATTAATCTTCTGCAAAAAAATCTCAAAATCAAATCTAACCCACAAAAATTTATTCATTTATCCGTGAAAATCATACTAACCATTGATTTGATTTTGAGCAAAATGCTACATTTTTGAAGTACATTCAAATTATGAAAAGCACTATTTCAAAAACTAAACATATGTTACTTACTTGGCGCTGTTGGTACTGAAAATCAAAAAAACTATGATAAACGCCGATTACTGTTGAATTCAATTTATTGTCAGCTCTTAAAACCAAGCCGTGCAAATATGATGAAGTAGAACTTATACAATGTAGCTAAAATGAAAATATACGATTAGAAAAAGAAAATGAAAGTAATTTTTAGATCATTAAAATCAGCATATTTTTCACTGCATTTTATAATTGAGAGAAGTTTTAAGTGTAATGACCTGGTAAAAAATGAAACATGTTTTAGTTCAATAAATTAATCTCTTAAATGATTCAGTTTTGTTACATATATCATCGCTGATTAATAAATGGTCATCGATACCTAGAGAAGCTACACAATATTTTTTTGCTCAGCAATGAATCAGCGCTGGAAAGAACTATTTTTTGCTGATCAATCTCAGCGATGAATCAGCAAAAAATCAACGATGTTTCAACGAACAATCAGCAATGTTTCAAAAGCTCTAAGGTTGAATTGAAAATTTACTATGATGAAAAATTCCCTTAATTTTACTCTTGGTTACAGCAGAAACCCTTAATGTAATAATGAAATTATGAATCTTTTGGTATGCGATAATATTTCCCGTGGAGATTGTTAAGTAGATCCTAAATTTGAAACGTACGCACAGTGAAAACTCAAGAAATTAAAACTATCTATTTAAATGAAAATAGCTCCAAAATGATTTCGAAAAAACCGTTGAAGCGCAAAATTAGTTCTCTAAACTTGCAAAAATGGTTGCAAAATTGCGGTTTTAATTTTATAGTCAATAGGCCATATGTTGTCTAGTAGATAGAAATAAACTTGAAGCTTCAGATCTGGTCTGTGTGAAAAGTTCTAAAACCTGCAACCATGTTCCTTCTATTGCTCAAGGGTCATACTGGCCAGACTTGGATTTTTCTTTCTGTCCTCAAACTTTTTTCCAGTAAAACTGACCTTAATGAGATTAAATTTGCTTAGTGTTAACAGAAAAAAACTTTCAACTAATATTTTGTGAGGTGACATTTCGAAATTTTCAACTAATGTTTTAAAAGGCAACAATTCGCACCAAGCGTCAATTCGTAGCAAGCGAAAATTAGCAGTACGAATAATTTCTAATTGGAGGAATTAAAAACCAATGCGAATGAGCAAAATGTTTTGCGGTGGTTGCTGGGGGATTAAATTTCAACGAGTGCTCAAAATTTTCAATTTAGCGCCAGTTTTCTATTGAATACCGAATTAAAATGAATTAACTTTAACAGTAAAGATAAAAGTGATTAAACATTAGTAGCATATGAAACACCTTTGTTTCGATTCATTCGCTTAAACCGTTTTAACTTCTTCTTGCGAATCAATACATTTACTGGTCCCAATTTGCCTATAAACTTTGTCATGAGCAAGCGAGGAAAACAGCAAGTTGTCCACGATGGAGAAACTTTCAATCTAAACCGCCACAACAAACAAATTGCTAAATCCAGCTGGCGATGTGTGAATCTGGAGACCGTGCAAAGCTTCTCTGTTGCCACCACCATCGCAGATGAACTAGTCAGCACATCTGGAGAGCCTGGTCACGAAAATATTTTATGCGAGGAAGAAGTAGAAAAAATTGAGTGAAATGTTCAAAAGTTTTGAAACGTGCGCGAGCTTAAGACTTCAAAATTAAAGTTTTTCAGTGTTTAGTTTGTTTTAAAACGTTAAATAAGCATGACGACTGCAAGGCCTGCGTTTTTGTGGTGTGCAACTGCCACACACAGTGGAAGAAATTGCCACTCAAACAGGCTAATTTTTCAAAGACTGGGGGTATTTGTTTTTTGGGGGAGGGGTTCAAAAAATTTTCATGGCCTGTTATAAAACTGTGAAATTTCAGGGCAAAACGTGCTGTCAAACGGTAGGAAAACCAACATTGGAGCCTCGGAGGATCGCTTACGTGAAAAACGCTGAGGATTTTAGCCTCGAAACGGTTGTTAGCTTATCTAAGTACAAGTCACTCGCCAGAACTGTTCAGCGACAACGAGAAACTGATTCCCCCCCCCATTATCGTGCCTTTGGAGTTGATCAAGACCCTTAGCGAAATAGTTTCCTACTTTTTGACTTGGGTTTGGATGACAAAGACTGAAAGATATTATTTGCCACCGACGAAAACTTAGAAACTTTGGATAGCAACACAGTCTGGCATGCAGATGGGACATTTAAAGCATGTCCCGCGCTATTTTATCAAACTCTTACAATTCTTGATGTGGCTCAATCAAGCGGTGGTTCACTTCATGCTTCTAAATTCATTCGTTGCTTTGGCACTGATACCTGAGCTCGACTTGGAAATCGGGATGACTGTTTTGTGCTCTGAAAACTTCTGACCAAAGTGACGAGTTCCCTTTATTTGATTACGTCGATTATTATGAATCAACTTGGGTCAGAACTCTCCTTCCAGTACGCAGAGGGTTGGGCAAATCCCTCTTTCACTTAGAACCAGTTCGAAGAGGCAAAAAATGAAAACAGAAAACCAATAGTTCGGTGGAGGGATGGCATAGAGCCTTCCAGATGGGGATGGGGTGTGCTCACCTGACCATTCACAAGTTTATACAGTTCCTGAGAAATGAACAAAATCTGTCGGAGAACAAATTGTCAAGAATTATAGCCGGAGAAAATTCCACCAAGGTTGCAAATCACGAAAAAAAAGTCAAGCTAGATTAGTTGAAATCCTTAAACATTATGGTAACAAAAATATTCTCAAGCAGTTTAAGGGCCTCAATCAACTTCGATTTCTAGTTCGTTGTTCTTTTTAATACTTTTATCTATTTTTTTCTTGATCTGACCAAAGGTTTTATTGCTTCCATTTGTCGCCTGTTACGAGTCGTCGCGTGCTGCGAATAATTGCAATACCCAAAGTTTTGTTTTGAAGATATATCCTAAATTTCAGCAGAAGTGCTTCAATCAGCGCAACTCAAGTAAACATTATTTTTATCAGTGTTCTTGAATAAAAATGTTTTTAACAACAATTATGCTTTTTAATTGAAAAAAGAAATTCTATCAAAATGAGCAAAGTTTAAAATTCAGATTAAAACATTCGAAAGTTTAAGAAGGAGGTTGCTCAGGCTGCAAAAAAGTCATATAACAACTTTGCAGCTAAAATATATTTTTTTGGCCGCTGGAGGACGATATCAATTTTTTACCAAAAATCTCTTGAGGAAAATTATGTTTTGTGATCAATGTTGAACAACCATAATTGTCCAGTGAGTTATTTTGCAAATATTCTGAAACCATTTATGAGCTCAGTTACAGGGCTCAGGCGCGCATCTAGATTTTTGCAAAGGTAAGGCGGAATTTTGAAAAACTTGTTTGAAAGTCAATAATATTTTGGAAAAAATCTTCAAAAATCAAACGAAATTATGCAAAAATTGCCTGCAATTTTGATGGCTAATCTGTCCATGATATATTATAAACATTTAATTTCACATCTTTGTAGATATTTACTCAAGTCAGTTTTAAATTGTAAAACTAAATAATTTATCTTTGTTCATTATAGATCGAAGGTAATTTTTCAGCAGAATAATTCTAGAGAAGGAGCGTTCGTCAGAGCAAACGAATGCTGGAAGGGTCGCTTCGACTTGGATTAGTGCAGTGCGTGCCCGAGTGGAATTAAGGAATTAGGGATTTGTGACAGAATTCTGGGGCATGAATGAAAGCTGCTGTTATGTAGTGTAAGGATGGAAGCGCTATATATTCCTTCAGACAGCAAACTCGCTTTAAAATTGCGACAGGAAACGCGATCCAATAGTACGTTCTGGTACATATCGACCAAGTCGTCAAAACTATCTCAGCTGCATCACTGTCTGCATTTCAGCTAAGAATGAGTTTGTAGATTATTTTCGAGCGAGAGGCAGCAACCAACTAGAGTTTTTCCTGCAGGTCTAACAGTACGAAGTCGAAGAAATGAAAGTAGACTATATGACGGAAGTGATCGTAGGCTTATGTAGCTATAGGAGACCCATCTCTATGACTTTCAAATTGGACGTTGAACGTAGCCAATCTTAAAGCATCAGCACCGTTCCTTTGACTGCAACCAGTGCCTTCACCATTCTGCGTTGCTGAAAAGGAAGACACATGTTCTCAATGTGTTTTTCAACGACTTTGGGAAAGTCAAGAGCATGGACTTAAAGAGTAATACCGTTGCTTTTATAGCAATTAGTTTATGCCTTATGCTCATCAGTGCAATGAGAACGTCCAATAGCAATTTTCAGCGAGGTTCGCACTGAAGTCCGAACCAAAGTTTTAAACAGGCCTTCTTGCGATGAGAACTCTTCTGTTAATGTTCGAGGTAGTTTCAAAGGCGAGCAAAAATTTTGAAAAAAAGCTTGTTGACATTTGAACGTGAGAAAAACTGCCAGTTTTTTTCATCTGCTTGTTGTCAGTAAAGCCGAAACAGAAGCGATAGAAGATGCCTTTTTGAATAGTTGAGTAGGTACGTGTTTTTGTCGAGGTACCGAGGTCGAAGTTACCTGTTTTCCACCCTCGGTTGGGGTTGTCCAGAGAGGAACACTTAACATCACGGTCCATCTCCAGCAAATCGAAATTGTAGTCTAAGTGGGCCGGAGACTGCAGAGCTTGCTCGAGAAGCGGAGCTATAGAACAAGTCGTTAAAAAAAATTTTCTGTTAGAGCCTTTCAAGGAAGGGCCCCCCTAAGGAGTGAATGGTCTAGGGTTGCCAGGCCCAGGAATATTTGCACTGGATTAGGTTTGCAACTTCTTTGGTCAACTGATGAAGAAGGCCTTCACTGTTCTACAGCCAGAGGGATAGGATTCCTTGGGTGCAGGCCTCGTTGGCTGAAATTGGTCCTTAGTGAGTCCAATTTGAGGCCTTAAAATTAAACTGAAAGTTTGCACCTAAAAACTTTGACTTCTGTAAATTGTTTAAAACTCTGCTACAAATGGACCGGCGTTGAAACTACTTCTGTAAAGTTTTCATTGCAGAGTTGCCAACAACCTCTTAAGTTTTCATTTTCATGTGTTTTTTTTTTCAGTTCACCCCATATTTCAATGACACATAAAAAAATTGCATTTGAAATTTTGGTCTGAAAGTTGATTTAGAGTATTCAAAATATTGCAATCGATATTGATTTTCCAAAAACTGAAATGGGGGAGATAATTGACTAGGTCCCACAAGAGAGAATCACCAAAATAATTTTGGCTGCATTGCGGATAAAAATTGAAATAGTTGCTGTATAAATTGGTTACTCACTTGCTCCAAATAACGCTATGAAACCTGTGGATATATTTTTTGCCGATGCTATGAATTTTTGTGTAGAATTTTGTTACAAAGCAAAAATTCAACTCATTTTGTTTTGTAAATATTTCGTGTCTCTTTCGCATCTAGGTTCATCCAGTGTTTTCAGATTGTATTCTGCCAGGCCAGGACAACACGACAAGGGAACAACCCTAAAAAACTCTTGCATAGACTTAAAGCTAAAAAAGCGACATGAGATCGTCAAACACTGGTGCTCTGAGTCCTTAAATTTGCATCGAAGTGTTATGCCGCTTCCTTGAACAAGTTGGCCCGGTTCTCCTTCAAAATCTCATTTTTGTACTTTCAAGAAAAAAAATCAGCCGATAAATAAAGGGATGTTTTTGCAGGTTGGAGTCCATAAAGGAGATCATGTTTCTGTCCGGGTTTTTGACGGAAGGACCCCACGTCAAGTGTGGTGGTTCACCAAAACACGCGTCACAATTTCGGAGCTCGCGACTTGCCAATTTGTGGGACTTTTGCTCGGCACAAGAATGCATCTAATCATCAGGCTGAGTACCCCGAAGCTGCTTCAACTGTTGTCCAGAAGTTTCATTTGAACGACTACCCTTGATTCAAAATCGTGATCACGCCTTAAAGTTAAATACAGATATAGTCTCGCTGCTTAAACTAGGTGGGTGTCATCTGACAAAATTTGTGATCAACGTGCCCAATGTAACAACCGCTTTTGATCCGGACAACCAAGAGTCCCATTCCTCTGCTAAAGATATTAGTGAGACTGGACTACGGCAAGAACGAATACGCGAGATCCGCCGAGATAAAGACCGTTACAAGCAAGCTGACCAGCCCGACCGTATAGCTCGCTCCCGTTCTTCCATCTTTGTAAAGCCATCGGCACTGAACTGAGGTTCTGCGACATCAAACGTCAGCATTAAAAAAATCGTTTTCATGTAGGATTCTTTTGCTGAGCTAATTTGTCTTTTCTTGGTTAACAATGAGGCGTTATCGGATGCTTCGAAAACCTCTGTCGAAATAGTCGAACTTTTATTGAGCTTAGGAGATGCAACAGAAAAAATTCATCAAAATATAGATATTGAGTTTCAGAGTTCTGAATTTCAACGACAGCTGACTCAGATACAGGGTTGTGAACAATATCTGCAATTGCACTCAATTAGACGAATATCAGTGTATACTTCTAAATAACTCCGTCAAAAACCATTCTTCAGCTATATCAATGTTTTCTCGTTGCAGGATATTTGTCTTGGACACAAACTTTTAAAGTTTTGGTATAAGATTGGCAATCTGTTTCAGAATGATATTATGGAAGTAAACACCCAATAAAATCTTTGAAAGTATGTTTTTTTTTCACAGTAACGACTTATCATCTGGTTTGTACTGGAACATCGAGTAGTATTTCGCAGCACGGGTTTTTGTCAGTGAGTGTACACAAATTAGCTGCTAATTTCATAGTTTTCAGCTTCACCAAAATCAAAATTACCCTCGGCAAAATATCAATAAACTCACTCAACACTGAGTTGGAAGCTTAGTTGAATTTGTTTGACGCGCAGCCGATAAGATCGAGTAAAGTAGCCTGTTTTATATTTGTTGCACAGTTGTCGCCAACTAATACAACAAAGTTGTTCATAGATTTGTTAAAACGGACTCATTGAACCAGTTGATAAAATATTTGTAACTTTCAACAGAAACGTCCGACTCGTTCGGTAAAGGCAAAACGCCAACATCACTGTTTCGGCACAGCCGTTACGTCAAATATGAAGCAAATAAGCAAATGGAATGAGTGGAATTGCTACTCCATCCATCAAAATTTAATGCAAATTTATCAGGTGAAACCATGCGTGCTTTATTTTCGATTTATTTGTTAACTTTTTCACTTATTTGATCAACGTATTTCTTGAAAAGCGCCCAAGTTGCTATATTTCCAATTTCCGAACTTGTCTACAAAACGTTATGGTTTCAAGCCCAAAACAATTCAGTGTATCCAGCCGTATATGGCCCGCACCTTTGGGCTTTTCTCGAACTGCAGTGTTAAAGGAAGTTGATCATCAGCCCTTGAATCTTCAGTTGCAAGGTACTGATTTTAATGGGCAGATGACAAGTGGTTTTGTAAATTTGCCCACCCAGTTTAATTTTTTGCTTTCTTTTTTTTCTACACAGGCTTCGGTATTCTTCAGTTGTTCCACTAACCAGAGTAAAAAATTTTAAAAAAACTTTCGTTTTTCTGGAAGCCATCGAGTAAACTGAACTGAATGATTTGCTGAGTGAAAAATACGGTTGCACGAACGCGCGGTAAAAACGGAAACAAAAACAAATAATTCTGTCGGCACCTGAGAACGTTCCCTAACTGAAGTTTTTTAGCTGGAGCCTAGAAAGAAAAAAAATCAAGGGCTACTTTACGACTAATTCATGACATGCAATATTGTAATTTATATCAATTAATTGCATTACGATTGTCCAAAAAAACCATTTAAATATGTTATTGCATTTGTATTTTTGCAGGATATTGAAATAGCAAAAAACTTTTGATAGGCCCTGAAATCAGTAAAAAAGTGGCGATGATATAGTTACAAGAATTCATAGCCTGGACAGGGCTGCATTCTTGCGGAGAAAATATGGAAATTTCATTTACGGTAATAAAAAAACTAGTCTCCCTGTAATGCGAAAATGAGTCACGACAGTCTGGACATGAAATTGCGGCAGTCTGTACATAAGTCGTGGTCTTGAAAATAATGCATAAATTACGCATAATTTTTGAAGTTTTAATGTCCCAATTAGTAAATTTTAAAATTCAAACAAGTATATAGAAACACAAAGACAAAATAAAAACTGAAATTTTTCGAGAATTTTCTGTTTTTAAAGATCAGTTATAAAGCTAAAAAAATGGCTTTCAAAATTTGAGTTTAATACTTGAAATATTTCAATTTTATAGAAAACAAAAAAATTATATTCATTAAAGTTGCACTGGTTGCGGTTATCTTTTCTGCGATGTATCCGGTCACGTTTAATGTGTGTTTAGTTGCGCCAGTCGAAATACTTCATAATTTATTTTCCGAATGGGAATTTATGTTCAGAAAAAAAAGATTTTTATTAAATTATTTTGTTCATTTGTTCAGATATTTGAGCTGCTATTGGTATTTTGGTCTAATGCAAGCATGACTGGATGCCCATACGCTGTCAATTTTTGTAAAATCGGTCTGAAGTAAAAGCGATACTGCTTCTGTCAGGAAAAAACATGAATGTTCCGACTGCCTTTTTTTGGTCTCGGATAATTTTGGAAATTAAGTTTTGGCAAAACTATGAATTTTAGGCTGATAATATCAAAAATTAAGTATTGCAATTTGAGTCGTAGATAGAGTTAAAAAAAACCAATGACCTGCCTCAATTCTATTTGGAAAGATTTTGTAGTGCGGGATAATAAAACGAGCAGCTTTAACCATCATCTCGGCAGGTTACTACAGTGGTGTTCACACTCGGCTGAACACATGCAGATCAATAATATATCGATCCCGCGAGGAACTAGAGTTTTGTACAAGTTTTCTGAATAAAACACCAAGCAAGGAATGTAATTCTTTATTTTCTTTGAAAGTCGGAACAAAAAGCAAGATAATTGCGTATGAATTCGATTGGCAAGCTTAAGCGTAGAAAAAAACTGCATATAAACAACGTCAGGAAAAATAAAGTGATGATTTTCTGAATTTTACCTGAAATTTTAGCAACTTTTGCGTTAAAATTTCTTGTTTTAACTGTCAAACCTCAAAAAACTTACTTTTGAGTTCGAAAAACTATCTGTTAACTATTCTTTATTGAGGAAAACTTTTTGTAAATTACATTATTGATTTGAAATTTCAAAAAGCACACTTCCAAAGTTTTAGCGTAATTGTCTCAGTTGAATTGTATATGTATCTGTCGCCAGCCGCACAGACGTTGTTCAATGACTTGTTTTTTTGAGTGAAACTTTCGAAAACTGATTCATATCAAATACATAAATTTTTAAATATCATTTTTTGTAAGTTTTAACATCTTAATACAATTAATTAGAAATAAGTGCTCATTTGGGCCACATTAAATCCATGTGTTTTATCTACATCTGGGCAGTGGGGGTTGAAAGTGTTGCAAGGGTCACACATTAAGGGTTGCCACAGACCCAGAGTAGACCGAGAAAAGTCCCCACTTTTCACCGAGGGGACTCTAGAGAATAAGGAGCTGCAGTTGAATGATGGAGATTTATTGGTGTTTGTTTGTTGTCTGATGGCAGGCGCAGATGTTACACTGGAGTATTTTTCTCTCCTACGACAGAAAAAAAAACACTTCAATATTAATAGTGTTGGCGCATGCTAGAGCTCAGATATCTACAATTTTTGAGAGAAAAGAGACAAACTCTCTTAAAAATTATATTCAATGTTTTCAAAAATGCTGACTTTTTTGTTTATTGGTCGAATAATTTAACATTCTCAAAACTCCTAAAACCCAATTTGACTAATAATGATACGTGCTTTCCATCAAAATTTTAACAACCAAGTTTAAATTTCCCGAATTTTGATTCATTAAAAATTTCTTTGGTTTTTAAACAGACGGAATTGACTCGAACCTGAGGAGGTCAAATGCACTGGCAAGATGTCTTCGTCCCCCCATTATCCCCTCCCCCTGTCTGCAATTACCCCCTCCCCCATCTCCGTTTAGAGCGAGGAAGTGATCATTGGCCAGACTGAACTCCCCCCAGTACTTCCGTGGAGGGGGGCGCAGAATCTTGAAAGTCGAAATAAAAAACATTATTATAGAATTATAGTAAACTAAGTTTAAATTGCCTTCTTGGTGGACAACTCAAAACTTATTTAAAACTTTTGATCCAGTTATGGCAGTAAAACCAACCATCAGATTTGGCATTAAACTGTAAGGACAACACTTGACCTATTCTATAAAATTTCCCTAAAAAAACTTGTCCTATCACTTCTGCGGTAGCTATTTCTATTTTCGTCAATTATTTTTTCAAAGACAGATACCTAAAATCTGTTAACATCTCATTCAGGCAAAAAGGAGCAATGTCGCAGGCCAAGCGTAACCAAAAAAGCTTTTGATTTTTTTTTGATACGTTTAAATTAATTAAATCACTTTTTATTTAGGAACTGGCATGAACAGAGTTTTTCCATAAACCAAAAGTTTTGATTTTTTAAAATTTCACTTTAAAATTTTTTTAACGAGCTCGTAACCGAACGCAAATACAAAAACCTAGGTTTACTCAAAATTGGATTCATGTTCAACATGTGCAAAACATAGGAAAAGACCTCAATTGTCCAAGCGTAGTTTTATAGAAAGATTATAATAAGAGTTTTTTTTTATTATTGAGTCAGAAATCAAGGCCAACATAAACATGTCATGAAAAAACAATGAACGTTCTGAGAGTTATTGAAAACAAAATCCAGTGAAACTGAAAAGCATAGCCAGCCGAAGATTGGAAAAGAGTAATGAGCGAAAGTAAACATAAAACAAACACTGTTTTCTTTGAAAAAAATCTCAACTTTCGAAATTGAAAGAAACAAAAAGATGGCCATTTATACTCTTTGAATTGTAGAAAGCTTTATAATTGGCGCTTTTTTGATAACATCATTCCAATTTGAGAACATGTAAAGTTTTTATTCCGCTGGAAGTCTAGAAATTAAGTTCCACTTTCGAAACTAGAAATCGTTCACGATTTGTTGCTCCTTTTCCACGTTCTTATTTGGAGATTGGTATTTACGTCACTTTCAGCAGGTGAAGTTCAATTCAGTTGAACTACAAAAGCGTATCCGTACAAATATTGATTCAGAAATGCATCAATATGAATGAATGCATATCTGTAGTTATTAGAGCATTTTAAGACTTTTTCATGAAAAAAAAAAACAAAAAAAAACAAGATCTAAAGATCTATATAAGAGTCCTCACGTTCATAACTCTTAAGAATTCAACTTTTGTGTGTCATGGACTACGCATGCAAAATTGCATTAAAAAAATTTTATGGAAAAAATTTGTTTGAATACAAAATTTGTTTTGCGGTTGACAAAAATGTTTTTTAGGGGAACTAGCTAAAATTTTGCAACTGTTTTCTCCGTAAAAAGCCGAAGAGTTCTTATGTTGATTCTTATTGCCGAGAAAAAACTGTTTTGGTCTTATGTAAGTCGCCAGTGGCGTGCGCACAAAACTTTCTAGGGGGGGCTGTTTTTGAAAAAAGTTAAAAAATTTTGTCGACCTTTTTTTGGTCGACCAATTTAGGTTTCCGAATATATTATAAGGACCCTATGTTGTCAAAAATCATCTGAGCCGCAGGCAAGTTTTTGAAAAAAAAAACAGGCTAATTAAGACGTTTTGAGCTCTTTTAAAAAACATTTCACCAATTTTAAAAAGTTTTTTTTGGCTCACTCTCCCCCCTCAAGCTTAGTTATGTTGGCACTGAATGCGCCTTTAAAAATTTGTTGATGCTGGCCAGCCAACATTGGATCTCGTAAAATTATACCAAAAAGGACCTGAATTTGGCCGCTATTAATAAATTCGAAACTTCAAAACTAAGCAATGAAATTACAAAAATCCTTTTGCCAAAAACGTTTATATTCACGAAAAGGATAGTTGGTTGGTGTGCAAGTAGCACAGAATGTTCCGACCAATTCAATAAAAAAAGAAATTTTTTTTTTTTCAAATAAGTCCCCTTATCAGTGGGCGGTATGATTCGACAACTATACGATCGCGTAAAAAATAAGTGAATTAGGTTTAATTAACATAAAATTGTTGGCTTTTGTTCAGTTTCACACCCCCTCTAAAATTATAAAATTAAGCTGTTCAAAAATTGTTCACACGGCATTTTGCTTGTAAATGAAGTTGTAAAATTTTTTTCATCTGTTTACGCTGAAATCTTTTGATGCAGGTGCAGTTTGTAACATGAAATCATTTTTAAATAGATTTTCAAATAATAAACTTCAAAAAAAATCAAGGGGGGACTGAAAAAGAGCCAAATTGTTTTCAAAAAAATGAATGCCAAACATGAATGCCAATTTCTCATTTTTTGTACATTAGTTTGAATTTTCTGTGAAAATCTGTATTGTCAAATAAGCGCAAAAAAACATCCAAAACTAGTTTTGTTGATAGTAACCTCGAGTTTTGGGAGCCTAAAATTATTTTAAAACAATATTTAAATTCCATATAATGAACGTTATTCGATCGCGGTTTCGCTCGAAATTGAACCAAAAATTAAAAAACTTTAATCCAGTTTTCTCGACACTGGGAGAAGATTTTTAGAAAATTTTAAAGTCGTTCGAATCACGACTGAAAGGGTTTTAATTTTATATACCACTCAAATCTCTCCGATGACTATTTGCGGTCGCTGATTTTGCGTGGAAAACAAAAAAAGAAACAAAAAACTAAAAGACACCTGAATAAAAAGATGGACGGAACAAAAACCAAATCAAAAGAACTGCTCAAAAAAGAGCTTTTAATACCAGTTGTGCCTTGGCATGTATCCTGACTCTGTCCAGCTGGTAGTGGGAGAGGGGACTCTGTTCCCACCTGCCTACTGCCTCCTCTATCCCCTTCCTCACCCGGTTGAACGAATTAGCCTCTCTGGCCTCCACATCCTCAAGGTGGAAATTGAATCCCACCAACTGAACATTACAAAAATTGGTACAAATTCTTCAAACATTTATAATTGTGGGGTTAATTAATTACGGTAAAACATGTGAAAGTAGAAAAAAAAGGAATAAGGTTAGCTGTTTTCTTGGCATGTGGCACAGTGTATTCCGATCAGAGTCGCATTTAAGGACAAAGCAAAATAAACAAACCACTTTCTCTCCCCATTGTATGTTTATGTCCGCTGCTTGTATGTTTATGTTTTTAGATGTAAGTTTTGGAATATATTTTTCAGACTAATTTTAAGATTGGAGTTTCGGACGAAGGGAAGGAGTTGCACGAGACTATCCGGTCAAAAAAGGTGCCGACAAACAGACAGTGTATTTTGAAATGGTTCTTTGTGATAGAACTTGTTTTATGAGTTATCATACACACTGGAACTATCTCACTATATGTTTTTAATAACCACTGTTTTTTACGATGTTTTTTTTCTAAATTTTGACGCATACCTTGTCCACGCAGGAATCCAGACATACGTCTCCGCAATCTTTGAAACTCCTGTAAAAGAGACTCACTTTTTCCCATTCATTCCTCTTCCCTGCCTATCAGAATAATAAGCAAACGGAAAACTTTACAACTAACGAAACACCCATAATATTTAGGGCTTTTTTCAGTTTAAAAAACTCCTCGTAAAATTACTGTGTAAAATTAATTGAAAATGTTTCAGGGAATTTATTTGTGAAGATAATTGTAAAAACTTATCCACTTATTCGCACTGAGACGCTTTTCTTGCACGGTTCTTAAACTCAAAAGTCATCTTAAAAAGGGGTTCTTGAATCAAATTTTAGGGAAAAAAAAAGAGTGAAGATCTGGAAAAAAAAGTTTTTTTTAGCATAAAAATTGACATGCTGATACGATTTAAATATGGTTGATATTCATGCCAAGTTTGATGATAGCAAGTTTAATAATAAAAAAATTGTCGAATTGATTAATGATATTAGGAAATTTGGACAGTAGGAAAAAGTGACCTATTTGGAAAGTTGTCCTCCAAGAAAGAGAATCCGGAGTAGGAGTTGCAGTCTACAGTTGGAGCATAGTTGGAGTATCCTGTCGCTCTGACTGACTCACAGGTGGGCAGAAATTGCACATTGTCTTCAGGAATGCTGTCTACAAAATTAACACAAAAAAAAAATAAAGCAGTTTTGCATTGTGAGCAGATTTCGGAACCTTATTTTTCTCAAGACAGGAGATCGAGATCTGTTTTTTCTGCATTCTTCCCAAATTCCATCCCATTCACCCATTCATCACAGTTTTTTTTTCGCTAAAGCCCTGCGTTAGACAGTACAAATGAGCGATGCGTCATTTTACAGGGATTAGAGTAGGGGGGGGGGGGGTCTTGTTCTTTTGGGCTGTTCTACGACTCTCAGACTTCCGCATGTGGACAATAATATTCCTTCAAAAGTTTTGTCGACTTTTTGGACAGTCAGATCAGTCTTATGAGTTATCATATAATGCCAAAAAAGGCACTTGTAGAATTTTTCTTCAGTAAAGGCTTTTTTTTCGCCAGAACAAGCGTTTTTTGTCGACGGTTTCTTATTATGATCGATTCTTCTCAAAATTTCTTAAATACTGGAGCGCGATACTGTTTCTTAAAAGCAACACCAAAGAAAGGATTCATGAATGCGCTCAAGTGCTGAAGAAAGGGTACATATATACCATCAAGTTTTGTTATTGCCCTAAATTTATATAAATACAAAAATTATCACAAATACCCAGGAAACTTATATCTCCCAAGAAAAGCACGCTCGGTCCAGTCCCAATGACTCGAGGCTCCTCCCCTTCTCCCAAGTTCTTCTTCAAACCACCGTCTTCACTGCTTCTACTTCTTTTTTCGTCTTCGCCCTCCGTCTTTTCAGACGAAATTTCTTTCCCAGAAACATAATCTGATCCAATATCCTCCGTTTCTCCCCTCTCTTCGTGATTGGGTGGGGGTTCTTGGGTGGACTGGGAGTCCTGTCGAAGCACCCTTCGAATCCACTGGTCACTGGAGTCCTCCAGGACGTGATCCAGATTTGGTCGGCGGTCTGCGCCAACAAAAATAACCATTGCTCTGTTCTTCTCATAATGTTATTTTTCTATAATTAACCAACCAGAAGCCTGACCAGGATGTTAATCAATAAAGAATAACCGAGCTATGGTTGTCTGTCTTACAAGAACTCACATTGAAAAATGCAGCACGGGTGGGATTTGAACCTACAATCATATGATTTCTGTTGCTAGTCACTATCAATACCAATGCGCCGCAACGCCAAGTTCAATATTTCTGAACATGGTTTGACTGTAGTTCGAATAAATTTCCGAGCAACTTTGACAGCATGCGAAGTTTTATCAACCCAATCGTCTTAGACAGGGGCGGATTTAGGGGGGGGGGGCGGGGGGAGGGGGGCGGACGCTCCCTCTCAGGGATTCGACCCCCTGCCGACCCAAAGGGTCCCCCCTTTGATACTTTTTCAGAAATCCATTTTTGGCCGACCGACCCTAAAATTTTTCTAAAGGGGCCTTCGGCGCCAATATATACTAACTTTGAGGGGGAGCGCGCGAACTGTTTTTTGACTGCTTTTTTCTGTTTTTTGACTGTTTTTTCAAAAATTTGCCTGCGGCGCAGAAAATATTGCCAAAATAGGGGCAAAACAGTGCTTTGGGAGAGCTCGAAAAATCAATTTGGTTGACCTAAAAAAAAGGTCGTCAAAATTTTGGAAATTTTTTTGAAAATCCGCCCCCCCCCCCCCCTCGAGAAAGATCCGCCCCTGGTCATAGACATTTTATATTACAAGATTTGCTAATAAATATTGTTTAAAATCTGCTTCCTATGTTAAATCTACGGATTTTTTTTATATTGTCTCTTTTACAACATGGGCTAAATATAGTTTTTTATACAACATGGGAGAAAAGGAATAAAAGAAAAAATTGATCTATAAACATACCATCATAAGCTAAGTAATCTTCTTTTCCGTATAAAGTAGGCTCTGTGTACTTGTACTTGTACAAATTTTCTCCATCCGATGTCTGGGATTCACTCGGGTAAACCGGTTGCTGATTCGCTTCGTCCCCAATGAGTGGATCCGGATGACTGACTGGGACGACCCCCGCTTCCGCGAAAGAGACTGACAGTTTCGAGGGATGTTTCTTGGATGAAGCTTTCGAAGCGCTCCTAACTGGAGCGGAAACAACTTCAGTCTAAAAATACTTGAAATTACATTCATCATTGGAACACGAAAATACGAAAACTTCTGGAAGAGTTTAGACAGGCAGGAACTGGCAAGTCCAATTAATTTTTTTCCATTTTTTTTCCAAATTTCTCGTTGACTTTTGCGAAGAGTCAATTAAGTTAGGTAAGACACCAGATTTTTTTTAAAATAAGAATTATGTAAAGGTTGTAGCAGAATTACCTAAAAAGTTCACTCTTTAATCAAGTTTTGAGTAATTTCGGTCTGAAAAAAGAAAAATTTTGGAAAAACTGAGAGTATGATAGACCAGTGATATAATCAATTTTTGCAATTAAGCCTTTTAAGTAATTCTAGACACTAGTTGAAAATTTGATTACTTTTTTAATGCTATGAAACTGTATAGTTTTTTTTTAGAATTTTTTACTTTGACCACGAATCGTTCAAAATAAAAGAAACACATTGTGGCCAATATTTTGACAATTGCGCACAGATTTGAATCCAAAAAATTTATGATAAACTTTTGCATTGCTTAATCAGAAAAAAAAACTTTAAGAAGTAAACTAAAAAATTTTTTTATTTGTCATCAGTCAATTGTTACAAGGAGCCTTTTTTGAGTGTTAATTGCACATTAACTGCGTAGATATTTTTTAGTATGCGTTATTCCAATTTGCCTCCAATTGTTTTTTGCTGTGTGTTCGTTTCCAAATAGGTTCAAACTCTATGTTTTTGCATGCTTTTAGGTTTCAATGAAAAAATTTTGTTGGAAAGTATGACTCAAAAATGTGTCCTTCAAATTAATACCATACAATTTAAGACCGTACATTTTAACACCTAGTCATTTCACTACTAAAAGTATTGCTGTATGAAATCCTTATCTTAAACTTTATCACACCAAAGTTAATCCTGCAACTAACGTACGCACCATAATGAAAATCTTGGTTTACCTTAATTATAAATGCCAAAATGAGGCTTCATAAATTACTTTGGACTCTTATCGAAAAGTTCGTAACTTATTTTCCATTAGATTTTTCACTAAACCATTAAGATCACTAAAAAACTAGCTTGTGCTACCCTATAACAACTCGACGTAAAATTTTTGACAAATATAAATTCTGACAGTCACTTTTAACTGTACTCAAGTAAAAAACAATTGCAAACACAAAAAAAAACTATAATTGAGTCCTCTTTCGAATGCACAGTTTCATCTGAAAATAAGCCAATTCTTATGATGTCCAGCCACGGATTTTATTTCAAACAAAAAAAATAAATTAAACGAAAACTGGGTTTGCTCAAAATCTCAAACACATAAATGTCGAGCAACTGCCATTACAGGACAAAAACGAATCGATCGAGACTCGTGGAGAGCATAACCATGACATTTCAGTGGGAAAATCAGATGTCCATAATGTCATAAGGCATTTAAAAGATCTCAGCGAGAATTTTACCCCGACTGTCACTGTCGCCAGTGCGATTTTGCCAGTTACAAATGATTCGGTCACTCAGTTAGCCCTCCCAACTGAAGACAAACTGATCCAAACGGCTGCGCGCACACGTAAGCAGCTAGATGTAAATATGCCACCGATCCCCGTTGCGCGAAAGTTTTATCTGGTGTGACGGTGGATCAAATCATCACAAGCGAATCACTTTGTGAGGCCACCTGAAAATGCTGAGATTTCTGGAGAAGTCATCTTTCTGGTTAGCCGATGGAACTTTTAGAAATAATTCAAAAATGTTCTATCAGCTAAATTCAATTCATGTTAGTTTAGCTGTTGTTGCGCCAGCATGTATTTACACCTTCCTTCCTAACAAAACCGAAAAAACCTACAATCGCAATTTGCGTTGATTGATTTAGCACCCAGCTGTCCGCCCAGAAAATGTATGTCAGATTTTGAGCAAGCAGCTCTTCAGTCCTTCCAAAAACATTCCCGAAGCTCTTTCATCGTGTTGTTTTTCCACCTCTAACAGAGTTACAAGAGAAAAATTAATGAATTGGATCTGAAAAATAAGAAATGAATCACGAATTAGCCCGACTTTAAAAATGCTGCCTTCCCTTTCATTTGAAAAAACAGAAAAAATTGGCAATTTCTATGATATGATTGTTTAAAAAGTTCAGAATGTAGGCGACAGAAACTGTTTAGAACCCGAAAAAATTGAGAAAATTGGCGAGTTGTGTCTTTACTTTGGCTCTACTTCTATAAAAAGCTTGGTGCCAAACCGTGAAGTTTAATTCTCACCCTCCATTTGCAACCAGCGAGATGCGGCCGTGAGTGGGGTTGCTCGAACAACAAATACCGTCGAAGGATGGCATTTCGAGATCCAATCCTTTTTCAGCGGAGCCCACCCAAATATGTGGAAAGTAATGAAGCCTTCAAAAAGACGCATCCGTGCAAAAACTAAATTTTTTGATGCATCGAGTGGCCATAAGTTCACAAAAAAGAAAAAGTACCGAGTATCAAATGCAAGAGTATGAAACATAATGTCCGTTAACAAAGACAAAATTGATTTGTACTTTTTCAGAGCGTTACCTAGTTTGTTTTAAATCATTGTAAATTTTGCTTCATTTTCGTTTTTCCTTTCGTATTATTAAAATTCAAATTTTAATCCTTTTTAGACTTTTGTCCGCTTTTTCTGGAAAAACGTTTCCTTGCAGACTCCCAGAAACGTAACTAACCGCAAAAATTTGACTCGTTTTTAGGCAATTTAATCCCAGGGTAATCACCCTTATTTTCGGAATGCTAGATTGAGACTAGGGGCTGGCAAACCCTTAGCTTTGCGTTCATGTGCCAACAGTTCAAAAAAGCTGAGAAAGCGATCAGGTTATAAACTTAAGTTCGAGAATGACTCTAAAAAACAATGATTTATAGGCTTTTGGCATTGTTATATCTTTTTTTAAAATTCTATACCAGCTGAAATATCTGAAAAATTAGGCCATATTAGTCAAAGGCTGTCTAATTAGTTCACTATTGCTTGTTTTTGGTTCATTTTGGAATGATTCATTGAGATTATTGGCAAGGTCATTTCTTTTCAAAACTTACGCATTTAAAGTAGCAAAAAACTGTCTGGCTTTAAATGGCAAATATTTTTCTGGTTTAAATCTTTCATGTTTACCGAAGTCTCCATTGAAGTAAGTTTGTTTTCATTTTGGACTAAAACGGTGTTAAGTTATAGAAATGGTTTTGAAATGCAGCGATGTTAAATTGCTGAGGCAACAAAAACTAGGGAGTGAAATTCTATGGCGTTAACTGGTTTAGATTTGAAAAGGGGTGAACCCTCAAAAAAGTCTGCAGAATATACAGTTTGTTCACTTTTTCACCAAGCAAAGTTTTCTTGCATTTGAAAAAAAAAAAACATTTCGTTTCATTTCCATTTACATTTACATTTCAACTGTAGCAAAAAGTGGAAAAAAATGCTCGTGTTACTATGTAGTTTTTACCATTCACTAACCATGTTACGTGTGTATTTTTTCATAGGAAGAAGAAACGAACAAATAGTCTGGGGGAAACAATTTCTTTATATAGGTTTCAGGTATTTAAATTTAGTTTTTTTTTTCGCAATTCAGTTGAACCATAACAAAAATCAAAAATCAACTTTCACGCTAAATTTATCTTTTTCAAAAAGGCTTACATTTTTTGTTTGACTCTCTATACAATCCTCAAATTTAAAAGTTTACAAGGAAATTCTTTAACTTTTTTTTTGTGATGTGTGAGATTTGTGTGAATAGTTTTTTTTCATCTTTCTTATTTGTATGGCTAGCATTCTTCCATGAATTACGGATAATCACATTTTTTGTTTATGATTTTAATTCTATTGTTTTGAAATCTATGCGTTCCTTCGTTTGTTTCCAATCACATTAACCCTTGATAAAAACCCATAAGCGAGAGCAAAGTTTAAAAAGCAAAAAGAAAAAATGGATTATGAGGTTATTCCATCAACTAAGCACTAGCTGTTTAGCTGTAGTGTCATGGGAACACTCAACTTCTTTTATTTGGGCTGAAAAATTGTGCTATAATGTTTATCTTCGATTTTTATTTTAGCGATGTTTTTATATAGACGAAGGGTCTGCTCCAATCAGAAACTAAAACTTAGGTTTCCGGTGATTGCTAATTGAAAGCTGTTTTTTTCTCTTTTTGAATAATTGGAATACGTTTTAGAGAGAACATTTTTTCGCGAAACGTTTGAGAACAGAAAAACAAAATAAAGAATCTTATTTGTTCACAAAAAATAACGATAAAAACTTCTTTAACGACATTTTTGATAAAACGACATCTTTGAAGCCTTAAGTGGCTGAAATTTTTGGTTAAAACGCCAATGTATTTTGCATAGTATGGGACTTTTCACTCGCATTTTTGTTTTGTAAGGAATTGAATGACTAAAATTCCTGGAGTACGAAGGTCAACCCGGGTAGTGTCTTACCCGATTCATTTGACACCGGAAAATTTTCAGTCAACCGGAAAATTTTCGAAAAAAATTGAAGTAAGAAAAAATTCAAGCTCTGACTTTTGAGATCTCTAGTTTCTCCCGTGCTTCTAGCAACCGGATTTGGTGTTTGCGGCGGAGGAGGCCAAAAGGGGGTTGCATAGTATGCTCAGTTGTTCAGGTAAAACTACAAATCTCATTGAACGTACTTTACCAAAATCCTCTACATGCCTCGTCCTTCGCTTTTCACTCCTGACGTCAGCCAGACTTGATGCAACCATCTCATCTTCTTTGGCTGCAGTCTTAAAAAATTAAGAAGTCATTGTTCAAATTCAATTCTTTTACCGACCCCCCCCCTTCCTCACCAAAATACTTCGTCGGTTGCGGAAATGTTTATTTCAACAACGGTTGCATGGCATGGTCGAAAAAATAGTCACGGCTGTCAAAAAATTAGATGCGGGGCCTTTTTGTTCCGAAAATTTGAAAACTGGGGAGTAAATTTGTATTTGAGTGTGTTTTAGTTTTTTTCTAAATTTTTTGCTTCGTTTTTTTTTTTGTTCCAACTGTTTGAAAAAATGTGGAGAAACTTTGTATTCGGGTGTATTTAGCTTTTAATGCTTTTTTTCTTTATATTTTCAGCGCAAAATCAGGTACCACAAATAGTCATAATTGCTCGAGTGGTATGTAATATTAAAGCCGTTTCAGTCATGACTCGAACGACATTAAAAACTTCCCAAAAACTTTTCCCAAGGTTGAGAAAACCGGCTCAAAATTTTGAGTTTTAGTACAATTTTGAGCGAGTAAAACGATCGATTAACATTGGTCATACATACACATTGGTCATTTAGTCTAAAAAATTTGATTTTACATAGAAGAAAACCAACTTTGGAAGCTTCATTGAGCAGTTTTTTCCATAACATTTAAGTCAAAAAACTTAAGTGTAGAAGTTTAAGAAAACTTTTAGAACTTTTGTTAAATTTTTTTTTTCATTTTTTTCTTTTATTTATTTTTTGAAGACAATTGTGATGTATTTTGCCAAATTAACTAACGTTCTACCGGTTTGTATAGGTTTATTTTATAATCAAACCATGCAAGAAAAAAGACGCTAATTTTAAGATAAATAAAAGATTTCTTCTGCAGTTTTTTACGAAAGTGCTGTTTTTTTTTGTTTCAGCTACCGGAACAATCATCGTAGTGAGGTGGGTAATATATCGTTTTTAAGCCTTTCCAGTCGTAATTCGTACAATAAAAAAATTTACAAAAATTGTTTCCAGTGTCGTTTCAAATTTTTGTAGTAAAACGAGCAAGCAGGGTTACCTAGCTCCATTTAATAGCCTAAGAGTTTTCAATAGCTTATTTTAAGCCGCAAAAATTTAATTTTACTTGAGTAAATTTGGTTTTGTGAGTATTTTACGCCTTTTTGGAATCAAAAACTTAAACGTTTTTTTAAAAAAAAACTGCAGAAATTGTAGAAATTTTCAGACTTTTCAAATTTTTTATTTGTTTTTCTAGCAATTTTTCTAAAAACAATTGTTTCCAAATTGCTTTAATTATGACTGTCAAATATTCCGAAGATCTAATGTTTCATTCAGATCCTCTATCACACCAAAAACCCGATGCTATTTTTTGTTGTATTTTATAAGACTATGGTTGAAAAATTCTGTGCTAATTGCTCAGAAACTTTCTTTTTTGAATTTAGTTTATTCGTGAGCTACTGTCATTAGAATCGGACATCGTAATTGAAAGTTTTATAAAGAAAAAAGTCTGCAAGGATGGCAATAATAGAGCCCCAATTCTGCGCACAAATTTGTCTACATAACCTTGGAAGAGCATTTCATTCATCCATCTATTACATTTTACCTATTCTCCTCCCGTTGTAAAATTAATGCCATAAATTTTATTCGAAAATTATTTTTACGGCAACTTTTATGAAAGAAATGTTTTAAAAATCGGAAAATGTGGAAAGAAGTTTTATAAAAGTAAAGCTCACTGTACAAGGACATTAAATAAAACCTAATTTTAATTACAAATTTTTTTAGTTAACCTATCCCTATAAGAGCATTCTATGCATCTTCTTTTTTCCAGTTTTGCTCGCCCCCACAAAATTGCACAACATAAAGTTGTTTAAAATGGTTTCATGTCGGGAAAAATCGAAAAAATTATGTTTACTTGTTCATGCTGACGTTTTTTATTGCAGTTTTATAGAATAATGTAAAAATAAACTGTGAAATACAATTTTTTAAATTGAATTTTAGAATAAATTGAAACGGAGAGCTGGAAAAGAGCCAATGCGTCGTGATCATACATCGCAAGTTTGACGTTCTCACCTGTTTGCTATACATGGTGCAGAAAAAATAGTCAACTTTGCTCGGATCATTGTTTTTAAATTATTCAGGCGGCTTTAGAAATGCAAAAATGAGAAGGCAGGGGGAAACTCGGGGGATGCAAAAGAGCGGGGGGATCGCTACAAGATCTCAAGTAGAAGGAAGATTTGCTACGGGCATTTGAACTCAACAACCTCAACCGATTGGTTTTTTTCTCATTGCAGCCTCTCAGCCAATATTGGCTCTTTTTCTAACCCCCTTCATTTTTTATGAAATTGATTGACAAATGTTTATTCAAAATAATTTTTGGTATTGCAAGCTGATAAAAAACATCTTATTTTTAATAAATTTGTGAAAAATTTAACATATTGATTTAACACTTCCGATACGTGTTAATTACCAAATGAACAGTTTTTGGACACTTTAACTACGAGAGATGTCATTCTGGATAAATACAAAACAATTGACCATCATTGACCACTAAAATAACTATAGATAACAGATTATATGATACTTTTCATGGTCGTGATTTTTATTGTTATTGTTTCATGAAAAAAAATGTTAATGCAATTAAAAAAGTGTTTTTACTTTTCAATTCAAATATACTCGGAGCTATGATGGGAAAAAGCAAAGCGATATAAAAAAAATGTTACTTACCTTTTTTGACGACTTCCGTTTGTCTGAGGCCATGAAATGTTTTCTGAATAAAAATAATCGGCTCTTTTCCAGTCCCCCCCCCCCCCACCTTTCAAAATACCGAGTTTTATGTTTGTTTTACGTGTTATTACGGCTAAATGCGTGATGTTACGCTGTAAAGTATGAAGAATAAATCTGTTCACAGTTGTTGATTTGTTCACCACGCCAAATTTCATTGCTTTATGACAAGATTAAATGAGCTTTTCAAAGTTGAATTTGAAAGGGGGGGAACTGGAAAAGAGCCAAATAATCACTGATAAAAACAGAAAAAGAGAATTACTCAAAATTAAAAAAAACTAACTTCGTAAATTTAGATTTAACTTCAAATAAAACGTGCTGAACAATTGAGATTTAATTTGAAAAACTTAAAATGAAACGTGCAGAACAATTTAGCGGGAAGCTTCAAAAGCGCGACGAGGTTCCATGGATAATAATTATAAACGATTTTCGAGGTACGTCTCCATTAAACTCTACAGTAATCGATTATAACAATCGATTACACACCAATTTAAAAAAAAACAGTCTAAACCAATGTAATCGATTATAATGGGTTATAATGATTTATAAGGAATCATAAGTTGTTCTACGCAACTGGATTTTCCAAAAATGTTCCCTATAGTTTCAGAACTTGAACATTGCAATCGTTAAATTGAGGTTTATATTTGGCTTGTAGATTTTGTTAATTTGTTTTTTTCTTATTTTTTCAAAATTATTTTCCCCATTGTTTTCTTATTTGGAGTATCGCCGCCACTTTACCACTTACCCCTCACTTATGCCTACAAATCTCACTTCCTCCACGTACCATCTCTGCCATCATCGTACCATCATCTTTTAAATCATTTGGAAATTTTTTGAACAGATTATTTTCCTTTTTAATCCATTATAATTGGTATAAATTCTTTAAAAACAATGGATTATAATGAGGTTTAACAGATTGTGTGGTCTCAAACTGTATCAAAAATCGATTTTAATGGCAGTATTCTTGACCACGAAAATCAATTATAATCGATTGTTATCCATGGCATCTCATAGCGAGAACGCAACAAAAGCAACAAAAGCCATGGCATCTCATAGTGGCAGTATTCTTGACCAGGAAAATCGATTACAATCGATTGCTATCCATGGCATCTCCTAGCGAGAACGTAAAAACGTTTTTTATAATCAATGCTTAAGTTCTAGGTTTTATAACTCAGTAATTGCAAGCTTTCTTGCAAAAAAGTCAAACTAAATTAATTGGCTACTGTACTAATATCACAAAACAAATTTAACGCAGTATTCTTCTTGAATTTTATGAAAATTTTACTAGGAAAAGATGTTCAGGGAAGATACGAAAAATCTTCGGCATAAAAGAATGTGAGATCAATCTTAGAAAAACAGATTTCAGTGCAATTTAATTCTTCACAAAAATTAAAAAAATTTTGGACAATAACTATTAGAAAAAAGGAAGCCATTAGAAAAAAACTACTGTACTGTTTTCGGATAGACCATTAAAAAATAGCCTTTAGTTTTTGCATTTTGAGCAATTGCTAACGAATTACATGGAATTGATCAAATTGATTTCGTTCAACTGCGTCCTTTTTTATAAAACGAGGGAAAAACAATTTCTCATCTAAAACTAGAGTGTAAACAAGTTTCTTGGACACAATTTCCTGCTATATAATTACATTAACTTTTAATTTTTGTGTTTTCTTTTCTATTCCTTCAGTCGAGTCGATCAAAACATAGCTCGCTTGGGTCGAAAACAGTCGAACACATTTTTACTTCAGTCGACTCAGTCGTAACATAGCTTGTTTGGGTCGAGTTCATCAAAACATAGCCATTTTTGTCGAGTCAGTCTAAATAGACGTCGAACACCTCGACATGGGAAGATTTTTTGCGATAGCCATAAAACTTTCTTGTTGAGCATTTTGAATCAAGAGAAACTTGTTTTTTCAATGCTTCCACATTGTCTAGCTACTCACCTAACAAACCCAAACTTTCTTCACGTGCAATTTTGACGGCCTATGACATCATAGCATCCGCACTTTTAAGCGCTCTAACATGGCGATCACAATTCAGGGCTCAAAAACCACGGAGAATATTTTCACTTAAACGGACTGATGTTTGATTTTATTTGTTTTCAAATATCCATAAATCAACTTTTCAACAGTGAATTCGACATTTTGTCATTCCATTTGTTTGTTTCTTGTTGCGCTAAATTTTACAACTTTTTCCGCTGATTTTTGAAAAAGATTTTCAAGTCGTTAGGAAAATTCTTTAATTCTTATAGAGCAACCGAATAGTTCTGTTTTGTTTCAATTGCTGAAAAGCTTTCAGTTTTTGATGGCGAGCTTAAAATAAAAAATTCAAGCATCTTGCTTCTTTTCAGGGCAATCATGAAAAGTTTCTTAAGTAAAAAAGTATGATAAGAGTAGACGGTTAACGGATAGGGTTGACGGATGGTTGAAACCAAAAAACTCAGGCTGCATAAAAGGCTGCAAGTGGCCTAGAATTATCCGACCAAAATCTTTTAAAAAAATCACATTTTTTCTGCACCGTTTTTCTTTCTGCGCGGTGTGATGTAAAGATTTGAACGAAAAATAGAGCTCAAGTGTAATCGACGAGCTTAGGAGTAGTCTAGGTAAAATGAGAAATTCGGAAAAATTTTTGTTGAAAAATGACTAGGAAAACAAAAAAAAAGAAGTTCGAAAATTTTTTGATTCCAAAGAGCGCTAAGATACTCAAAAAAATTTTTTTTTAAAATGACTTTACTTGAGTAAAACTAAAAATTACGGCTTTATTTAAGCTATTGTAAAAATTCAAGCTATTGAAATAAACTATTGTAGGCCTGCTGCCTCACTCGAAATGAGACAAAAAATCAGAAGTTTCAAACCCGTTTTTCTCGAAACCAGGAAAATTTTTATAAAAAATTGTCATAACGTTCAAACACAATTGTAAAGCTTCGAAATTATATATGGAAGATGATTCGTGGGAGTTGATTTTGCGTGGAAAAAAACTAAAACAAACCCAAATGAAAAATTCTTCTCCATTTTTCAAAAGATAGGAACAAAAAATTGACTGCTTCACAAAACATTGGACGGCCTTGAAATTAGACTGCAATGGACAAGGCCTGAATTGTCTTAGATTGACTTACACAAATCAAGTTATGAAAACATCATATTTCTAAATCTTGCCAAAAATTTTCAAAGATGATATTTTTCGAAATTTGAAAAAAAAATTTAATCAAGCATTGATCAAGACATAAACCAACATAACCCACAAAAAATAGGCATTCTGAGAGTTTTCAAAAAAAATATCCAATTCATCGGAAAAATATCCAACTCGGTGTATACAATTTTTCAAAATGTGTGTAAAAATGTCGTTTATAGTTTGAATACAAAACTCGTTTTGCGATTGCAAAAAGCAAAAAAAAAAAACTTGTTACAGTTTAAAAACTACTTGAAAAAAGTTGTTGTCGCCATCAAAAGAATGCGTGTCATATAATTTCTATTGTTGTAAATTCAATTACACCAAACAAATTTTTCACTATGGCGAAATGTATGAAATTTGTCTGATAAAATTTTTTTCACAGACCTAAATTATAAAATAGCGTTTTTGGTCAATGGAAGTCAAACCGGGCACGGTGCTTTTTTACTGTTCTCGAAAACCAGTAAAAAAACGCAACACAAGAATTATAAATTGTTTTAAAGGAGCGAAGTTGAAAAATTGTCTGTGAAGATCATTTACTTTGTAGTTTTCTGAGATTGCGATTGCTTCTCTTGTGCTTTACAAAAAATGGTACATTTATTTCAACAAGAGTTCCTGTTTTTTTTAACATCCTTTTTTAGTTTTCAAGATGCCAAATTGTTCCAATTTAATTGGACACTGTACTAATATCACAAAACTCATTTAACGAAGTACTCATCTGGAATTTTATGAAGTTTTTACTAGGAAAAGATATTCAGAGAATACGAAAAATCTTCGGCAAAAAGAATATGAGATCAATCTTAGAAAAACAGATTTCAATGCAATTCAATTCTTGACAAAAATTTAAAAAATTTTGCACAATAACCACTAGAAAAAAGGAAACCTTTAGAAAAAAACTACAGGACTTTTTTTGAATAGACTTTTAAAAAATAGCCTTTAGTTTTTGCATTTTGAGCATTTGCTAACAAATTATATGGAATTGATCAAATTGATTTCGTTCAACTGCGTCTTTTTTTTATAACAACGAGGGAAAAACCATTTGTCATCTAAGACTAGAGTGTAAACAAGTTTCTTGGACACAATTTCTTGCTATATAATTTTCATTAACTTTTAATTTTTGTGTTTTCTTTTCAATTTCGAAAAAAAACCTTGTCTGGAACTTTCTGTCATACTTACAAAAAGACCGTTTATTCCATTGTCATTTTGGCAGCATAATATATCTTCTTTGATATCTTTTTTCTATATATTTCAAGTTTCAACGGTTAATTGAAACAATTGTTTTTCTTACCAATTGATTTTTTTCGCAGCCTATTTTTTTAGTTGATGGTAGAAATTTCCACTAAATCCGCAAATTTCATTCGGAATTTCAACTCACGGATAAATTTGTTAAAACCAGTTTTTTTTTATTAGGTAAATGAGCATACAGGCTCTTAAGAAAAAGTTGCTGATCAAAAGTGATGAACATAATTAACCGATTTTGCAATAAAGAAAAAAATCTAGTCAATTCCTGTATACTAAGCAAATAATAAACCAAACCAATGGCGTTTGTTGCTATTGTCGTTCAAGTTTACATCAACATTTGATTACAGATAAATTGCAATTTGAACTGAGTCGTGAAAGCTCCTATTCTAACGCTTTAAAACCCAGTTGTCTTTTTGAGCACACGTACTCGCTCGTAACCCGGGTTGAGGTGTTTGACTAAAAATCTGTTCATGGTCGAACACACAATCAAAATTAAAGTATGGTCGAAACATAGTCGAACATAGAGTATGGTCGAAAACATAGTCTAGCCCAATGTCGAACACAAAGTGTGGTCGAAACGTAGTTGAACACACAATGTGGTCGAACCATGATCGAACAGTTTCGAAACATAGTCGAAGTCAAAAATTGGACACAGATGATCTTAGACAAAACTCCGAGAAGCGATCTTTTGCCCAAAATTTTCAGATTTTTGTCATATCCAAATTGAAACCTCCGATTAGTCCAAAAATAAGTTTGGACTATGTCAGAACAAAATAATTCAATAATTATATAGATTGGTGCTGAAAAAATCGAAATTGATTAACTTTTGAATTGCATACATTATACAGATGGGGTCAGACAAAACGTAGCACGCTTGGGTCGAACATAGTCGAACACCTTTTTAGTCTGGCCGGGTCAGTCGAAACATATCACGCTTGGGTCCAACACAGTCCAACAAATCTTTTCATTGATCGGGTCGGTTTGAGTCGAGTCGGTCGAAATATAGCTCACTTTGGTCGAAAACAGTCGAATACATTTTACCTTCAGTCGAGTCGATCAAAACATAGTTCACTTGGGTCGAAAACTTTCGAACACATTTTTACTTCAGTCGACTCAGTCGTAACATAGCTAGTTTGGGTCGAGTTCATCAAAACATAGCCATTTTTGTCGAGTTAGTCTAAATAGACGTCGAACACCTCGACATTGGAAGATTTTTTACGATCGCCATAAAACTTTCTTGTTGAGCATTTTGAATCAAAAGAAACTCGTTTTTTCAATGCTTCCACATTGTCTAGCTACTCACCTAACAAACCCAAACTTTCTTCACGTGCAATTTTGACGGCCTATGACATCATAGCATCCGCACTTTTAAGCGCTCTAACATGGCGATCACAATTCAGGGCTCAAAAACCACGGAGAATATTTTCACTTAAACGGACTGATGTTTGATTTTATTTGTTTTCAAATATCCCATAAATCAACTTTTCAACAGTGAATTCGACATTTTGTCATTCCATTTATTTGTTTCTTGTTGCGCTAAATTTTACAACTTTGTCCGCTGAGTTTTGTATGAGATTTTCAATTCGTTAGCAACATTCTTTAATTCTTATATAGCAACCGAATAGTTCTGTTTTGTTTAAATTGCTGAGAAGCTTTCAGTTTTTGATGGCGAGCTTTAAAAAAATCAAGCATCTTGCTTCTTTTCAGGGCAATCATGAAAACTTTCTAAAATAAAAAGGTATGGTAAGAGTAGAGGGTTAACGGATAGGATTGACGGATAGTTGAAACCAAAAAACTCAGGCAGCATGAAAGGCTGCAAGTGGCCGAGAATTATCCGACCATAGTCTTTAAAAAATATCACATTTTTTCTGCAACGTTTTTTTTTCTGCGCAGTGTGATGTAAGGATTTGAACGGAAAATAGAGCTCAAGTGTAATCGACGAGCTTAGGAGTAGTCATAGTAAATTGAGCATTTCGGAAAAATCTTTTTGTAGAAAAATGACTAGAAAAACAGAAAAAAAAGAAAAAGTTCGAAAATTTTTCGATTCCAAAGGGCGCTAAGATACTCAATTTTTTTAAATGATTTTACTTGAGTAAAACTAAACATTACGGCTTAAATTAAGCTATTGTAAGATTTCAAACTATTAAAATAAACTATCGTAGGCCTGCTGCTTCACTCGAAATAAGACAAAAAATCAGAAGTTTCAAACCCGTTTTCCTCGACACCAGGAAAATTTTTAGAAAAAGTTGTAATAACGTTCAAACACAATTAAAAAGCTTCAAAATGATAAATGGAAGACGATTCGTGGGAGTTGATTTTGCGTAGAAAAAAAAACTAAAACCAACCCGAATGAAAAATTCTCCTCTTTTTTTCAAAAGATAGGAACAAAAAAATGACTGCTTCACAATTAAAATTCTTCACAAAATTTTTGGGTTGAGTTCGTAATTAGAGTTTGTTCAAAACTAAAGTCACAAGACATTGGACGGCCTCGAAATTAGACCGCAATGGACAGGGCCTGAATTGTCTTAGATTGACTTACACAAATCATATTATGAAAACATCAAATTTCTAAATATTGTCAAAAGTTTTCAAAGATGATATTTTTCGAAATTTGAAAAGAAAAATTTAATCAAGCATTGATCAAGACATAAATCAACATAACACACAAAAAAATAGGCGTTCTGAGAGTTTTCAAAAAAAATATCCAATTAAACGGAAAAATATCCAACTCGGTGTATACAATTTTTCAAAATGTGAGTAAAAATGTCGTTTATAGTTTGAATACAAAACTCGTTTTGCGATTGCAAAAAGCAAAAAAAACTACTTGAAAAAAGTTGTTGTCGCCATCAAAAGAATGCCTGTCATATAATTTCTATTGTTGTAAATTCAATTACACCAAACAAGTTTTTCACGATGGCGAAATGTATAAAATTTGTCTGATAAGTTTTTTTTCACAGACCTAAATTATAAAATAGCGTTTTTGGTCAATGGAAGTCAAACCGGGCACGGTGCATTTTTACTGTTTTCGAAAACCAGAAAAAAAGCAACAGAAGAATTATAAATTGTTTTTAAAGGAGCGAAGCTGAAAAATTGTCTATGAAGATCATTTACCTTGTAGTTTTCTGAGATTGCGGTTGCTTCTCTTGTGCTTTACAAAAAATGGTATATTCATTTCAACAAGAGTTACTGTATTTTTTAACATCTTTTTTTAGTTTTTAAGATGCCAAATTGTTCCAGAAAAATTTAATTAGCTAAAGTTGGGTGCATCTGTACCTATCAATGCCGAAATTCAGCTACTATATAACTCAATGAAGCATAAAATTCGAACTGGCCAAATCAAGCTATTTAAATAAATTACAAGATTTGGGCGTTCAACAGTTCGGAAAATTGATGTAAATTGAAAATTTTGTGTTGTCTGAGAATTTTTGGCAACTTTGTGTGAATACGGTTTTGTTTTGGGGCATAACCGAGAAGAAAGTTTGACAAATTCCCGAGTTAATTGTTGATTCAGAAACATTTATGACGCCGCGTTGTGGTAAATTTTGTTTGTTGATAACACTCTGTTTAACAGTAATTTTTCGGCTCTGTTGTACTGTCGTACTGCCCCGGCTAGATAGCTGAGAGTTAATTCATAAATTCATTTACACTCATTTTTCTATGCATTCTTGCACGGTTGCCGTTTCTACTCTATCCTTTCGGGCTCCCAAAAATTTTCTAGTGTACCAATTAGCATGCGAAAATACACGACCTCCTTACATTGTTACAACAATGCCTTTGATTTACGCGTATTTATAGCAAGTAGGTAATGTTTGTTCTCCTCCAAGAAAATCTGTATTCAAGTTTCTTTTTACCCGTTTGCATAGTAAATGTAATTGCTGCATGCTAATCAGCGCTAATGCTAAATGAGCCCGTAGACAATTTTAGTGACTTTATAAGAAAATAGTCTATCAATTGTCAATTATAATGTTGTAATTTTAAACTACCATTTGATTTCCTGTTTTGCTAAGTTAACTTACACAAGGTAGTTTTTGGATAAAGTTTTTTTTTTCTGGTTTAAGGTTTGAAACTTTAATCTTTAGAGGATTTTAACTTCTAAAAAACTAATTTAGCATGCAATTTATCAATTTTTAATGCTGAGCAAACCAAAGAAGTTTTTTTGTTTTTCGGAAAATGTATCCTTGAAGGCTAGATTTGAGTTTTATCTAACATGGCATTAAAATGGTTGAAGGCGCATCTGGTACAGGCCGAATCTATTCAAACAAGTCTTTTTCCAGCATTGACGCCTCATTGCTGACGAAAATTTATTTTCAACTTTTTCAGGACTACCTAACTTTCCCGAAAAGAGAAATCTTTCGTCCCAGGTTGACCAGAAGTCCTTATCTTAGAATTTTTTTAAAATAAATCTTGCAGCTTCTTACCAAATTAGGCTTTAAGAATGATACGAGATAAAAATTGTTCTTATAAAAAATGTAAGATGGCATTTTTTTCAAGAATATTCCATCATAATAGTTTTTTTGAAACAAGAAAATTGTACGATTTCGGATTTTTTTTAACTTGTCGGGTTTTTGATGCGGATCCATAAGCTGGTATGAGCAACCCCAAAGACTTAGAGCAAAATTTTGCCCGATTCATAAAATATTTCCTGTTGATGCCAAATTTTTGTCTACTGAAGATGATAGCAGAAATATACCTGCTGAGGATGAAACAAATTTTTATAACTGTTGATGAATAATTGAAAACTTTACCTGTTGAAGGAAACATTATAAATGTCTGTAAAAAGTAATTTTTTAAAACAATTGAACATTTTTACACGGAGGTTGAGCAGAGTTTCGCTACGCTTGCCATACCAAAAAAACCTAGCATGACAAACTAGCCATACTAAAATAAAAAGACGGCCAACAAGACAAAACAAAAATAAAAACAAAAGGTAAATAAATCTACCAAAATTTTGATATATATTTGTTTTACAAAACGCAAAGGTTTTTAAGTCCCACCCTCAAAAAAATGAAAACAAAGAGGAAGCGTTGCTTTGTTTTTTTTTGTAGAAAGACCGAAACGTAATTTTAGGGAATAGGAAGTGATATGTAAATAAATAAGTGAAAAAAACTTTGACAAATTAAAACAAAACCAAGTAACAATGAAAACTGATTTTCGAAAAAGCAGACGATGAACACAGCCACTGGCATTCAATACAGAGCAACGCAGAGCTTTGTATCACTTGCGATACAATGCAAGCGCAGTAATGCAAACTAGCGATGAGAAAACAAGACAGAAAATGCAAAATCGAAAAAACAATTCGTACAAAAAAATCAGAAAAATAGTCAAACAACACAACCACTAAAATCAAGTAAGTTAAATTTCTAATTTTTCACCAAATTCCGATTCTTCTCGTTAATTTTGTAGGAAAAAGTAGGGTCTTATAAAAAATGTTCTAAGGTGTCCTAGACAATTTTTTTATCCTAGTTTGAATAAAACAGTTGTTTCAATGCAAGAACAATTTTCTGCAGCGTTTGCAAAGTTTAAAAACTATTTAGGTAGAAATTTGAAATTTTAAAAATTATTTAGAAACTTTCTAGACCAGTTTTTTGTTTTTAGCTTGAATACATTAACTTTTTCATTGCAAATGCAGTTTTCTGAAGCATTTTGGCATTTGCGTCGTTTTAAAGCTATTTGAATTTAAATTTAAGATTTTTTGCGGAAATGTTCCTATCTTACACCTTTTCTTATGAGAAAAATGTAAGATTTGGGGCAGAATTTTCGAAATACTAAAAATTATTCGGAAGCGTTTTTTTGAACTTCAAGTTCTCAAAACTCTTACTTATTTTAATAACCCTTCAAAAATTACAAGAAAGTTTTAAGACAGAGGAATTTTATCGACCCGTGGTTTTATTTTTTTAGTTGAATGAGAGTAATTCCAATAAATTTCAACAAATGTGATGATTTTCTTCAGCGCAAAATGCATTTCTTAATTGGAACTTGGATAAGCCGAAATCGTATGCGAATGAAAAATGTTATGAATTGTGCAATCTCAAAACAACATCTCGTTATTTTGCGAAAAAAATCAATGCTCACATCTTATCTTAAATTACAAAAAAGAGAATGTGATGAGAACGAAAATTTTTTGTGGGCTTAAAGACGACAAACTGTCTCAGATTAAAACAAAACAGCGAAAACAAGCGACAGGAAGTAGTCAATTTTTGTTCCAGCGTGAAGTCATGTCGGCTTCAAACTCAAATGCCAGCAACTATAATTGTGTTTCACCATACACTCCCGATGCACGTTTCATTTTTAGTCTTCGTTTCATTTTGATTTTCAGATACTTTATTTTTTGTCTTTAAAGTTTTATATAACTTTAATTCGAGCAAACAGAAAACTTCTAGTGTAATAACGTCACCAAACACGACAAAAAATTGGTGGATTTTCCTTAGAGTCCGTTTTTTTTCCATTTTTAAACTAAAATTAAGAATCAGGGTGCTGCGTTTAGACCAAAAACAAAAGTATTCAATCAAAGGAAGCAAGTTGAACAAAATCAGGGAAGACTCAAACGGAACAAGGATAGCTGGTTAGGGTCATTTTTCTGCTTGGTGTCTGAAACATCTGATTGAAAAACTAGAACTTAGGCCTATTCGAGAGTCACAGTAAAACAACCTAGAAAAACGAAAACAAACTCGCAAAAAAAAATTTTTTTCAATTTTTTTTTTGCAGAAATTTTTGAAAATTTTAAGTTTTTGATTCCCAAAATGGCACTAACACCCGAAAAAATAAATTCACTCGAAGAATAAAAATTTTTCACGGCTTAAATTAAGCATGAATAAGCAGCTATTGTAAGCGTGAATCCTCAACTTATTAGATCGACATTAGGCCCAAAATAAAACTTTCAAACTGGTTTTTCTCAACACTGAGGAAATTTTTCTAAAATGTTTAATGTCGTTCGAATCACGACTGAAAGGGCTCTAGAATGTTATATTACTCGACCCATTGCAATGGTTAATTGTGCTACCTGATTATGCGTGGAAAATTTAGAAAAAAAAGCTAAAACACCTGAACTTTTTTAAATTGTCGGAACAACAAGAGAACATCCTTCTACGAAAACATATTATGACGGAGGTTTTAGCAGCGTTCTGAATTGAACTTTTCAGGCAATCAGAATTGAATATTTCACTATCGCCCTTGAGCAATCTCAAGCCGAAGCAATCTTAATCCGAATACTGGGGCAGAAGATCATAGGCTATTCCGTTTAAGAAGAACTGGAGCTGATTTGTGGCCGGTAAAAAGGTAAAAGCCAATATCCCCAGGGGTTTTGACCCTTCGACCAACCAAAGGGTTTCTCTTTGTTTCAAATGTAAGACTCAAATTGTGTGAACATTTCTGTCATCCGGCCGGATTGGCATCATGATAGTGATGTATATATATACATATTCATAACTATTTATTTAATTTATACCACAGGTCAACTGACTTTGAGAACTACGGTCAGTCCGTATTGCTAAGAGCACGACATGTGCAGAATTGAGAGAAGAGATTATGATTCAGATAACTTGTATTTTCTTATTGAGTTATAACCTGAGTCGCCAATCTGTACGGATTCAGTAATGATCATACAACACGGCATGACATGGCTCAGTCAGCAGGATACAAAAACCCTCCAAACATCCCACCATTCTGGAAGAAGGAAACGGAGGACCCGCCAATGGAATTGACAAAATTGTCAGCCATGATGGAGATGGCCGTCCTGGCTAAAGACGTGCAATTGGCTTTTACCTTTTCTCCGGTCACAAATCAGCTCCAGTTCTTCCTAAACAGAATAGCCTATGATCTTCTGCCACAGTATTCGGATTAAGATTGCTTCGGCTTGAGATTGCTCAGGGGCGATAATGAAATTTTCAATTCTGATTGCTTGAAAAGTTCAAATCAGAACCATGCTAAAACCTCCGTCATAATATGTTTTCGTAGAAGGATGTTCTCTTGTTGTTCCGACAATTTAAAAAAATTCAGGTGTTTTAGCTTTTTTTGATTTTTCCACGCATAATCAGGTAGCACAATTAACCATCGCAATGGGTTGAGTAATATAACATTCTAGAGCCCTTTCAGTCGTGATTCGAACGACATTAAACATTTTAGAAAAATTTCCTCAGTGTTGAGAAAAACCAGTTTGAAAGCTTATTTTGGGCCTAACGTCAATCTAATAAGTTGAGGATTCATTATAGAAGTACAAACTCTACGACGTGCAAAACGAGCAATCATAGAAACAACAGAACCAATTTACGAACTGGAGATTAACCGTGAAACCGAAGAGGAAAAACAGAAACGAGATGTACGAAGCCAGGAAAAGAAGGTCAACTGGTAAAATCAAACAACAAGAGTTCGAGAAAAAGGACCACTTTGCAACAACTTTTTTTGGGACAAAGCAGATGCAAAGGCGAGAAATTATATCTTCTTGTGTTGAGGGGCCGAAGGCCGAAAGCAGCTACAACAAAAACGCCCAGGATTTGAGATACAAACAAAATTAATTAAATAGTTGATCGAGATAGTGGAAGACATTTTTTGTCAAAAAGCGGATTTTTGCTTTGTTTTCGAAAGATATAGATTCAACTGCAGAAAGCAACAGAGAAACGAATCATTAGGACATTTCCATGCGGATTTAGTGGAGTTAGCGGCACCGGCCGACTGCGATGACAGAGAAGAAGAATGGGTCCGCGACATATTTAGGGCCCATATGACAAATGAGAAAATCGCCGAAGAACTACTCGCATAAACAAGGTCGCCAAAAAGTGCCTACGAAAATGCGATAAGGAGAGAAAAGGGATAGAACACAGTAGGAACATGAAGGCCAATTCATTCGGTCCAACACGTTTATTGACAATTAAGCAAGATCCAATAGGATAATTACAATCACGCGAAAGAAGAGCTCCAAACGGGTATCCAAACAGTAACCGAGACCGAGTTTTCGGCGAAGTCCGCCAAAATTTCTTAAGAGTAAATACTAATAATCAATCCAGAGGAATGCAAATTTCCCAGGTAAATGAAACACAAAATTGCTACAAATACGGTAGAAATTTCCGCCCTAACCGTTTACAATCCTGTCCAGCTAAAGATAAAGTTTGTTCTAAATCGGCAAAACGAGGACACTTCGCAAAAGTATGTAGATCAACAAAGTATGTAGATCAAATTACATTTAAGAGTCAAACGGAGATCAACCGGCGGCCTAGGGTTGCCTATACCATTTCATTTCAACAGACGATTGGGGAGACAACCCTCGAGACAATTTTACTATAATGGCCATTACCCAAGCCTTAATAAGAAAAAACACAACCGATCTGAAAAAAGACAACTTAAACGGCCACATTGTGAAATTGAAAATGGAGGCAGAAAACGTGTTTGCAATTGCAGATTCAGGAAGCCCAATGTTGTTCTGAAAAGAAAAAACAGCGCGCAGACTACAAACAAACGACAAATCAGCAAGATTCAGATATATAACTCAGGAAGATGCGTCAAGAAACTTGGCGTGTTATAATGGAAAATATATAAATCCAAAAGGTCGGCTGATAGTTGCGATAGAATCTGGAGGTTGGACGGTGCAATCTGCCTCATTTAAAATCGTAGACGAACAAAAAGCGAATATCGTTGGACGTAACATTCTACTAAAAACTAGAATAGCACTGATGTAAAAAAAACCGAAACACAATCAAATCCTAAGTATGCACGAAATCAAAAATTCGGACAACGAAATAAAATAATGGGTAAAACAAAACTTCAAACGACTGTGTGTTTGAATCGGAAAATCAAGAAACCATGTTATGAAAACGCAATTCATAAAACGCATAACACCTATACAACAGAAAGGAAGAAGAGGAGTACCAACTGACCTCAATGAACGGGTTGAAAAAGAATTAAACAAATCGATCGGTCAAAAACACAATATCAAGCTTGACAAACTTTCAGATAAACAATTTATAAGTCCTTTTGTAATAACAGTATTAAAAGAATCAAACAGTAAAACTAGCATTGGACGCCAAAAAAAGTTGTTCACAAAATTAAATATCAAACGCTCAATATTGAATTACTGCTCGACAACATTGCGAAAATTATAAAAACAAAAGAAACAGAAATTGAAAAGAAATTAAGCACTCAATTGAAACAAAAATCATAATTCAAAAACTCTGGACATACTGTTCACGGTCAGAAAATTTTAATCTTAAACAATCATTTGATCAAATCTCGTTCTATATATCAGCAGTCCATGAATAAACATCAAGGTATTGGAGATTTGATTCATGGCAGCAGCAAACCAAAATGATAGAAACTTAAAACCAATCGAAGAAGCGAGATTGCGACTCATTGAAACTAGCCTACGGGCACTAGTGGTATAATGTCCAAAACCACCTACAATTTACGGAGGACTGTTTGTGGTGGTTGAGCGTATCATCATCGCGCAACAACTTAAACAAACGATCCTATACAGTCTTCAACTCACACACCCGGGTGCATCTGCAATGTTGGACCTATGCGAGAATATTTGGTTCCCAACAATCACCAGACCGCTGTCCAAATGGCCCAGAAATGAAAACAAGGCACAGAACAAACTAAAAAATAAAAACCAGCTCCGGGAAAAGAAAAGTCTTTCCAAATAGAATCAGTAGTAGAACCAAATGAAGAAGTACAATTACATTTCACGATGAACTGATTAGAGATGCGTACTTTCTAGTCACATTAGATGAATGGTCAAAATTTACAACAGCTAGGGTAGTTACAAATACGCCGCAGGACCTCGCAATAAAGTTTATGCAAAGATACAATTCAAACAAAGGTGTTACCACCTGAATTAAAATATGTTCTCGCACGAATATTTTGGGTGGAAAAAAAACAAATTTTTTGAAAATCAAATAACATTTAACTTCTTTTTGCACCACAAGACGATCACAGATCTATTGGGATCAGATGAACAGATGATCCAAACACTAAAACGCAGATTAGGAGTAATTCGAATTAACCGCACGACACCGTTCAAATTTGCGTCTATGTCGAAGAAATATTAAAACAATTAAAAACCGCAAAAATTACTCTTTTCGAAGCTTATTTGGGACAAAACTCAAATACTGCACTTTCAAATATAGCAACAACTAGCTCCCCAAGTTATTTGTATTGGGGAAACGCAAAAAACGGTTGCTTAGTTTGGGAAAACCTAAAGAACCCTCCACTGCCAACGAAGGAACGCAGGAACACAAGAACAACTAGATCTAAATAAAAAAAAATACAACAGGTAGCCCGAAAAACAACAGAATTAGCAACAAAAGTAAAAGACCCAAAAACATTTGAACGAAAATACAAAAACCATAGATGGAAAAATCCTAACCTATACACCATATACAGCCTGGATACAAACTAAAGGAAAACAACATCGGTTATTCAGGAACAGCGGGTTCGCTTTTCTACCAATCCCATTTATCTATGGACCATGCAAGCCTTCAAAATTAGGCAATTGTGTTGCATACAAATCCGCAAGACGAACAGGTCCATGTTTATTTTTTTCAAATTTACGTTTTTTAGAAACTACTCAAGTTTACGAAAACAAAAACAGAGGCTACAAAAAAAATCCACTCGGAGCCGACTGGCAACTTTGGCATGCGCTCTCAGAAATCTCATTCCCATAAACAGAGTGGAACAAAAGAAACTTAGTATCGAATCGCCGGGAAAACAAGTCGTCCAAAAAACAATGAGCCCAGCAGCCTGTCCAGTTTTATCCACAAAATGGGTTTTAAAGAAAATTCTCCAGAATTAGTTGCTTCTAACCGTTTTTTTTTTAACCGTTTGGTACTCTTCTTCCTTTCTGTTGTATAGTTGTTATGCCTTTTATGAATTGCAATTTCATAACAGGGTTTCTTGATTTTCCGGCTTTTCATAACATGGGTCTTCTTGTCCATCGTTATTGTTTCGTTCGTCGGGCTGTCGACCGGTGATACGAGGTATACTACCTTCAGCGCGTCTTGTGCCTCTCTTAAAGGACTTCCTCTATGAATGGGCTGAAATGGAATTAAACAAATTAATTGATCAAAAAAACATCAAGCAAGACAAATGCTCAGATAGACAATTTATAAGTTCAATTGTAATACCGGTAAAAAGGATCAAACAGTGAAACTAGCATTGGACTGCAAAAATATTATCCACAAAATTAAATATCAAACGCTCAATGTAATTTTAACTTAATCGGAGGACATGCCACAGGGACAAACCAATTCTAAACCGAATTTTATGGTCTCACGAATATGCCTGCTGAATTCCAAAAGCTGAACACTTTCGCTTATTTAGACTACATACTACTAGTTAAGAAGGGTTCTAAAGAAGAACACAGAAAACACCTACCTAAAAATCTTACAAAATAAACGATGAAAATTTAGCAAACCCAATAGAAAAATCTAAGTTCACATGCGAACAGGTTGAATAGCTGGTTATCATATTATTAGCAAGGGCATTATTCAGTTGAATAATAAAAAAACTGAGGCAAAAGCAAAACTGACACCCTAAAACATTCAAGCTGCTAAAAAGTTTAATGGGTTCAAAACATTACCTTACAAGATACATATCAAACCAGGCAAAAGAGGCTTCAGCACTCAACCATTATTAAAAAACACGGATAAAGACGAAACATTGAAATGAAAGTCGGTTCACACAACAGCATTTAATCGCATAATAAAACTTGTTTCAGAAATAACTGAAAACCAACACTTTGACCAAAACCTAGAGACCGAGTGGTCTGCGACGCCTCTAAATTCAGGATGGGCGCCGCGCTTGAACATTTTACCCAGGAACGATGTTTAGCAATAGCATATGCGTCCAGGTTCCTAAATATTTTTGAAGAAAAAAACTCAGTAAGGGAGCTAGAAATTTTGGGGTTCGTATGGGCAATCGAACACTTCAAATATTATTCGTACAGGAAAAAATTCACCGTCATTACTTACCAGCAAGCTTTACATAATGCATTGAACCCGAGCGAAAGATCAAATACTAAGCAAAATAGACTCACTAGACGGATCGATTGTTTGATTCCTTTTAATTTTGATATCAAACATTTGGCAAGATCAAATTTGGGATTAATAGACTACTTGTCGCAAAACCCAAAAAGATTAGCAATACGACCAGCGAGTACAATGAAGAATTTGTAGTAATGTCAATTAAGCCGTTCCTAACAAATCTCAAATCGATTAACAACGTCATTCTAAACACGCTAGCCAATGAGAGTCAAGCACCGTATGGGCTGATCAAAACAAAAAGTTTTGAAAAATTGAAAAAAAATTAAGCACTCAATTGAAAGGAGAAGCTTATTTCAAGTACTCCGGTCATACCAATCACGGTCACAATATTTTAATCTAAAACAACCATTCGATCAACTCTCCTACTAAAAATTAGCAGTCCATGAATAAACATCAACAGACAATTTTTCCAATCAAACCATGAGCCGGAGATTAGAAAATAAAGGTTTTAAAGGAGGCTTCAAACTACAGTCCGACAATACTTGGAGAGGAGAATCGGTCGAGAGGAGAGCCTATCCGCCGATCCCCAATTGCACCGCCGAATAACAACAACATTTTATGAAAGATGGACATCGTCGTCTCATAAAATTTCAAAAAGTCCGAAAAACATCAGCGACGCCTCAGAGAAACTCCTACAATCCAGCGAAACGCCAAGACACTTCCCAGAAAAGGTATTTTCGGAAAGCCCGACCAGCCCAACCCAAGGCAAAATTATCGATTCAACACCCGCAAAAGCAGTCACCACCACGACCGTGACCCAGAAACAAACTCAGTCGGCCGAATCCCATTCACAAACCGAAACACGAAACAACCAAAACGTGGAATCTTAGACGGACTGGACGGTCGAAGTTAACGAGCAACATGAGTATTGCGTGAGAAGAGTTGATCCTACTATCCAGCAGAGAAACGACTTATCCCCAAATGAACCACCACCGACAAGGACCAGTAACACCCAACAACTAAAGGCTAGCCACGAAATGATCCTGTTAAATACAGTTGCTACAACAAGCTCAGATTTAGAAGAAGAAACGCCTTTATACCGGAGCAACCTCCAAAAGGTAATGGAGATTTTTGAGGTTTGGTTCATAGCAGCAGCAACCCGAAATGATAAAAATTTAAAACCAATCGAAGAAAAAAGATTGAGACTCACTGAAACTAGCTTAAGGGCGCTAGTGGTATAATGTCCAAAACCACCAACATGCTGCGGAGGACTGTTTGCTGTTGGATGAGCGTATCATCATCCTGCAACAACTTAGACCAACGATCCTAGACAGTCTTCAACTCACACAACCGGGTGCATCTGCAATGTTGGACCTATGCGAGAATATTTGGTTCCCCCACAATCACCGGATCATTGTCCAAATAGCCCAGGAATGAAAACAAGGCACAAAACAAAATAAAAATTAAAATAACAGCTTTGGGAAAAAAAGTCATTCCAAAGAGCATCAGTAGTAGAACCAAATGAAGAAGTACATTTACATTTCACGGCGCCCCTCCCAGATGAACTGATTAGAGTTGCGTACTTTCTAATCACAATAGATGAAAAGTCAAAAATTCCAGCAGCTAAGGTAGTTAATAATACACCGCAGCACCACCGCAAGTTTATGCAAAGATACATTTCAAACAAAGGGGCACCACTAAAATTAAAATGTGTTCAGGCAAGAAGATTCCGGTTGAAAAAAATTTTTACATTCTTTGAAAGACAAACAAAATTTAACTTCTTTTTGCACCGATAGACGATCATAGATCTATTGGGGTAGTTAAACAGATGATCCAAACACTAAAACGCAGGTTAGGAGTAGTTCGAATTGACCGCACGACACGTTCAAAGTTGCGTCTATGTCGCCGAAATATTGAAAATACTTCGATTTTCTCGGCACCAAACCGCAAAATTACTCTTTTTGAAGCTTTTTTGGGACAAAACTCAAATACGGCACCTTCAAATATAGCAACAACTAGCTCCCCAAGTAATTTGTATTGGGGAAACGCAAAGCACGCTTGCTTAGATTGGAATAACCTGATGAACCCATCACTGCCAACGAAAGTTATGCACGAATAACAATGTTGGTCGGAGAATTAAGTAAACGCCAAGAGGAAACCACTCCAAAACCTAGTAGAACCAACAAAAGCCGAAATCCAAAGTGAAACGGGAACGTCATCGAGTCCAAGTAAAGCAGGTGTGAGAACTAGGTTTTCGTTAGCTAGAGAGAAGGAAGCTCTGAGTTTAAAGTTTAAAGGGAACCCAAGAACAACTAGATCTAAATAATAAAAAATACGAAAACTATCTCAAAAACCAACAGAATTAGCAACAAAAGTAAAAGACCCAAAAACATTTGAATGAAAGTACAAGAACCATAGATGGAAAAGTCCTAACCTATTTTCCACATACAGCCTGGATACAAACTAAAGGAAAACAGCCTCGGCTATTCAGGGACAGCGGGTTCGCTTTTCTACCGGTCTTACTTATCTATGGACCGTGCAAGCCTTCAATATTAAGCGATTATGTTGCATACAAATCTGCAAGACGAACAGTTCCATGTTTATGTTTTTTAAATTTAGGTTTTTTTTTACAAACTACTCAAGTTTACGAAAATATAAACAGAGGCTACACAAAAATCCACTCGGACCCGACAGGTAACTTTGGCTTGCGCTCTCAGAAATTTCATTCCCATAAACAGTGTGGAACAAAAGAAACTTAGTATCGAAACGCAGGGAAAACAAGTCGTCCAAAAAACAATCATTCCAGCAGCTTGTCCAGTTTTATCCACGAAATGGGTTTTGAAAAAAAAATACTCCAGAATTAGTTGATTGTGTCCGCTTTTTTTAACGATAAAACCAAGTCCTTCAAGAGAGGCACAAGACGCGCTGAAGGTAATATACCTCATATCATCGGTCGACAGCCCGACGAACGAAACAATAACGACGAACAAGAAGACCCATGTTATGAAAACCCGGAAAATTGAGAAACCATGTTATGAAAACGCAATTGATGAACAATTTAAAAGTACTTTTGTAATAACGTTAAAAAAGAATCAAACAGTGAAACTAGCATTGGACTGCAAAAAGATTATCCACAAAATTAAATATCAAACGCTCAAAGTATTTTTAACTTAATCGGAGGACATGCCATACGAACAAACCAATTCTAAACCGGATTTTATGGTCTCACCAATATGCCTGCTGAATTCCAAAAGGCAATCGACCTCACGGTAACTAACTGCGAAAGTACATTTGCTTATTTAGACTACATACTAATAGTTAGGAAGGGTTCTAAAGAAGAACAAAGAAAACACCTACATAAAAATCTTACAAAATAAACGACGAAAATTTAGCAAACTCAATAGAAAAAAAGTAAATTCGCATGCGAACAGGTTGAATAGCTGGTATATCATAGCGAGGGCATTATTCAGTTGAATAAGAAAAACCGAAGCAAAAGCAAAACTGACACCCTAAAATATTCAAGCTGCTAGGAAGTTTAATGCGTTCAGGACACTAACTTACAAGATACATACAAACCTGGCAAAAAAAGGATTCAGCACTCAACTATTTTTAAAAAACACGGATAAAGACAAAACACTGAATTGGAAGTCGGTTCACACAACAGCATTTAATCGCATATTAAAACTCGTTTCAGAAATAACTGAAAACCAACACTTTGACCAATACTTTTACCAAAACCTAGAGACCGAGTGGTCTGCGACGCCTCTACACTCAGGATAGGCGCCGCGCTTGAACATTTTACCCAGGAAGTATGTGTAGCAATAGCATACGTGTCCAGGTTTCTAAATTCTTTAGAAGAAAAAATTCGGTAAAAGAGCTCGAATTTTTGGGGGTCGTATGGGCAATCGAACACTTCAAATATTATTCGTACGGGAAAAATTTCACCGTTATTACCAACCATCAAGCTTTACACCATGCCTTAAACCCGAGCGAAAGATCAAAAACTAACCAAAATAGACTCACTAGAATGATCGATTGTTTGATCACTTTTAATTTTGATATCAAACTTTTGGCAGGATCAAAATTGGGATTAATAGACTACTTGTCGCGAAACCCAATAGGATTAGCAATACCCCCAGCGATTACAATGAGGAATTTGTAGTAGCGTCAATTACGCCGTTCCTAACAAATCTCAAATCGATTGACGACGTCTTTCTAAACACGCTAGCCAATCAGAATCAAGCACCATATCGGATGATCAAAACGCGCCGGGAAATTGAAAAAAAACTAAGCACTAAATTGAACCGAAAAGCATATTTCAAATAGCCGGTCATACCGATCACGGTCACAGTATTTTAATCTAAAACAATCTTTCGATCAACTCTCCTACTAAAAATTTAGCAGTCCATAAATAAACATCAACAGACAATTTTTCCAATCAAACCATGAGCCGGAGATTAGAAAATAAAGGTTTTAAAGAAGGCTTCAAACTACAGTCCGACAATACTTGGAGAGGAGAATCGGTTCGAGAGGAGAGCCTCACCGATTCCCAATGGCACCACCGAATAACAACAACATTTTATGAAAGATGGACATCGTCGTCTCATAAAAATTCAAAATGTCCGAAAAACATCAGCGACGCCTCAGAGAAACTCCTACAATCCAGCGAAAGGCCGAGACACTTCCCAGAAAAGGTATTTTCAGAAAGCCCGACCAGCCCAACCCAAGACAAAATTAGCGATTCAACAACCGCAAAAGGAGTCACCACCACGACCGCGACCCAGAAACAAACTCAGTCGGCCGAATCCCATTCACAAACCGAAACACAAAACAAACAATTTGTGGAATCACAGACGGACTGGACGGTCGAAGTTAACGAGCAACATGAGTATTGCGTGAGAAGAGTTGATCCTACTATCCAGCAGAGAAACGACTCATAAATGAGCTATTGGGACGTGCTAAAAATTCTTGTTCACGGCCAACACTTTTTTTAAAGTTTAAACCATAATCATAATATTTTTCATTTGCAAAAAAGTGTTAGATCTTGATAAAAAAAATTTATTAGACACTCAGCGTACTTTCCATTAGATTTTGATACATTTTTAAAAATTCAAAATTTTGCCAGATTTATGAAAATCAGATGACAAAATTTCTATGTATTCGGTCGCATTTTTAAAAAAACTTCTGTTGAAAGGAGCAGAACTCAAAAAGGTTTAAAATCTACAATCTAGAACATTAGTTTTTTGCAAATAATACAGATATCTTTTTCTGTACATTTTTTCAAGTTTATCAAATTTATCTTATGAATTAATTGCCTAGAGTTAGGGCACTGTATTTTAGAGCACTGTACACAAGCTTCAGCTTCCTGTAAAAAGACGTGCAAATTAAATGAGGAGCTTGGGGAGACTTATTTTTTTGGACCTTTTTTTTCTGGCACATCTTCAGGCAGATAATAGGGTAGCGCTTAACTCTTTATGAGAATGGTTCTAATCATATGTGACAAGAACTTCTATATACACTCGTAAATTGGGCTGTAGTTCAAAAACTTACGTAAAAAATATTACGGTAACTGGCTGGTTACTTATTTTGAACATCATTTCTCAATTGGCAAAATAAGAAAATTAAAAAAAAAAACTCGAAAATTTTTTTTTCAAATGCTAGGAAAAGACACAGTTCAAAAACTTGTGGTTGTTTCCCTGGATTTTTATTATTTTTGATAAAATGGAAACTGTTTTGCAAACAAGTAAATAAAATTGCCGAGTTATATTTACCGGTAAACCTAAAACCGGCCTTAGTCCGACAAGTGCAGCAAGTTGCAGCTGTTTATGGTTTCACATCAGATGTATTTGAATTTGCCTATGCTTTTGATACTAAATGAGACGGTTTGTTTTAAAGTGAGACTTTTTGTTATCCAGTGACGCTGTTTGTTGTTAATTGAGACTATTTCTGTGATCGCGACTAATTTCGTTGAACTTCTCGAATTTCTTTTAATTCCACTTAACTGGTAACGCAAAACTGGAATGCGAAAGAACAAACAGTTAAGTTGCGCCAGAAGACTATCAATTGTTCAAAATTTCCGAATAATTTTGAGTAGATCAGTGAATCATTAAATTGAAAAAACTAGGAACAAATTCCAAAATTGAGAAGACAGTTACTTTTCGTCCCAAGAATCAACTTAATTGTAAGAAACGGCAAGCTTTAAAACGTTTTCAACCGTTGTCAAGTTCTTTCTTTTTAAAAAAAAGTTACGTGTCGAATGTAATCTAGGAAAAGCCTTTCTGAAAAAGCTTGTGTAATTTCGTTTTCAATAGAGTTGATTTTTTTTCGACAGTGTTTCGGATGAGTGCAAAAGTCTTTGTTCATCATAGAGTAAAACTCTGTGATTTTATTGTTTGAGCAACATATCAAGAGTTCATGAATGTAACTGTTATGGTAATAGAGATGTATTTTGCTATTCGATGTTAAGGATGATAATTCAGCTGCTGCCACTTGTGTACATAATTTTTTGTATTTCGTTTAAAGTTTAGTAATCAAAATATCAGTCTTTCTAGTGTATCAATTAGCATTAAAAATGTTACTGGCACATTCTACTCATGTTACTGGCACATTCTACTCATGTTACTGGCACATTCTGGTGCAGCGTAGCACAAATAGCACTACGCTGCTATTTGTGACGTTGTTGAGGTTCCAGTAGTTTTAAGGGTATTTTTTATACACAAAAACGAATTTCCTCTCATCCCATTTTGAAGATGGTCGACACGCTGCCTTGGAGGAACGAACAAATGTATTTATAGTTGCAATTACATAAATTTCTTAAACGATTTCTGGGCTACAG
>NC_087067.1:14901742-15004596 GCF_963678635.1 Symsagittifera roscoffensis
TACTGAAAAAAAATTTGAACTATAAACTCTATTCCGACTATTTCAACGTTTTCTGCGATCCGGAGGAAAGCAGGCAGAATGTGGTTTATTCGTAAGACCCAAAAATAGGTTAGTAAACCAACAAAATATTTGTTGAAATCGTTTAGGCCGACAATTTTCTTAAGCAAAACAAATCAAAGAAAAAATGAAAAAATACGAAGTCAAGCCTAATAGAATCACAAATTGCTGGATCAAATGAGAACATAAAAAAAGCAGCTACGATGGGGCAACTAAGCCGACAAAACATACGCAGAAAAATAATGAGCCGACTATTTTTTCGAAATGGAATAATTCCTGTTTGAAAAAAAAACAGGTTATGGTCAAATGCGAACCCAGGACCTTTGCAGCCCGAGAGGCGTTATTTATCTTCACACTAAAAGTGACGGAGACGCTTGGAAATTTGAATTCATTATAAACCAACATACCAAGTAATTCAAGTGTTTCTGTTTAACAAATTTTTAACCCAAAAAGTCTATATTCCGATTTGATAACAAGGCCAAAAAATATATATATATTTTTTTGAAGTTTATGCTTCTTCTCATACAACCTTATTTTTACTTCTTGCATTGCTACTTTCAAAATATTTGGAAACAATTTTTTTAAATGGAATTGGGAAAACAATAAGGAAAATATTTTTTTTTCGATTTTTTTTCCTGAACTATTACGAAAAAGAATTTTCTGCTGCTGTTCGAGAAATTGATTCTCAAAGGTCTCCTTAAATTTCACTTTTTCTTTTTATTCAACACTTCAGCGAAAAAAAAATGTCCGCACTGAATAAAATTTATATTTTAGACGCTATTGAACAATTTTTTAGTCATTTTTGCATTTCGGCTCTGTTATACTACCTCGTCAAATAGGGAAACGCGTAGCAAATGAGTACTTGAATCAAGGAATGAATGAAAAAATGATGAATTGATTTTAAGATATTGACCGGTTTTGACGTGATTATTTTTTGGGTTTTTTTTTGGGAGGGGGGAGGGATATGAGTAACTCAATTTTTATGGCCTTATCAGTATTAGCCGTTGGTCTTTGTCTCAGCTTAGAAGAGATAGAGAGGATGGATTATGGTATGAATTTAGACGGTCAGTTGCGGAACCGATCAATCAATAAGACGCAAATACACATTTATGACATCATCATCCTCACAAAAAAGTTAGCTGGTGGTGATAATAGAATCATCTCTAAGTATTACGAGCTAAATCCGTGCTGTTGATATGTGCTTATGTGCTTATGTTTCTTTTCTTACCAGTAGCGGATGAGGGGAGGGGGAGGGGAGGGGCGGTTTTGGGGCGCCAAAACATATTACTTTTGAGGGGAAACGCGCGCCAAAATAACGCAATTTGTTGGTCAAAACTATCAAAAAATGCCTTAAAACATTTCGTCCGTTTGTGTTTTTCCCACGACGCAGAAAATTTGGTCAAAATAGGGGCTTTATCGTGAATTTGTTCGACGCAAGAAAACCATTTTTTAAAACCATTTAGGTAGGGCGGGTGACGGTGGGGGTTTAATTGAAAAGGTTCCTTTTTTAACAACTATCTATTTAGGATTCCATTGGTAAGTTGAAACTCCTCGCTAATCCCTCCACCTCAGATAAGCATCAGTTTTATGGCGCAACGAATGGTTTTTCAAGTCAAGATATGAAGAATCAAAATGTTTGGATTAGCCTACTTAGTCAGAATGCCAATTTAAATGGCAACCGGACTTTATTATCAAAAGTTGAAATATCAAAATTTTTGAATTTGATTTTCTTTATACCTTACTCTCTAAAGTAAAATGGTGAAACTTGTGAATTAGTCTTTACAGGGGTGGTTTTTCTTTACAAGGTGCCACAGGGGAGGAAATATTTAAAGAGATCCGAACAAAATCCCCGATCGCCAAATTAAGTTGGTATAAATCGGTACAGTCGGTAATCCCTTTCAAATCAAAGAAACATAATAATGCTGTTATAGATCGGATTCTAATTCCCAGTTCTAAACAGGATAGCCCGTGTGTGAAAGTGAAAATACTGAGCGAGTGCCTTTTTAATCCCGTCTTTGGGGTCGGCGTTCGATTGGACGGGTTGCCCATTTAGTTGAGAGCGGGGAAGGGTATGGAAGGATTTTGGGTTGGGGTTTTGTATTATGCGAATCTCTTATTCTCTCATGTCACGGCGAGACGTACAAAGATAATACGATAATAGTGTTAATGTTTCCACTTTTACACGCCAGTTGGTTGGGAGGGGGGGGGGGGGGGGTATGTTCGTGTTGAGTTGTGTTTTGTATTAACGGGAAGGCAGTTGGCAACTGCAATTCCAGCAGAGCGATTGCAGTTTGCATTGACTGTCACGGCGTTGAAGGAATTAAATCACGTGTAAAGTTAGTTGTTATCAGTTTAGCACTATGGCGAGAAAGCCGAAATCCAAAAACACTCTTAGAGGTTCCAAAATTTTATTCAAAACCTCAAAAATTTTATTTAAAATTGATTCTATTCTTTGCTGTGAGGACTGCGTTCAAGTTCAGATTATAATTGAACAATTTTGTAAAATGGGTTAATTCGGCTCAGTTTTGATTCGATCCAGTGGCTAACAGCATGTAAAAGTATAAGTGTAGTGGTTGTGTGTAGTGTAATTGTGCCGCCGCATTATTTCTTTATTCTCTCTTCTCTCGTTCGTTCTCACACTACTGGTTATTTTCTCAGCAACCATTTGACTGACAGTCTTCGCACGTGCGAGTGGAATTATTCATTCCTGCTGCACGTGTCTGTGTTCTTATTGGCCGGCGCATTTTAAATGCATTTATATTGGAGTGCGTCTGATTGGCCGAGTGAATTTGTGACATGATTCAAATAATAAAATAAAATAATACTCGTGAATTGCTCGTGAAGTGCGGGAGAGTCGACTAGCGTGACACAACAAGATGGCGGCCATGTGAACTGAAATCGGAATTGTATCCCTGCTTTTAATTTTTCATTTCCCATATTTATTGATGAGCTGCTCCATCTCAAGTCCTCAAGTCCTTCTTATACCTGATGCTGATGCTGTGTTGATGCGCTACTACCGCAACTACTCCGCGCGAGCTTAGGCCAAGGCAAGCTAACTCAACCCAACCTCCTCAACTCTCTCCCTTCGCAATCTCGCGCCCCTCAAGCTTCAAGCAGCAATCAGCGCCAAATTGCGCCAACACGGGCCCAACTCCAAGAGCATAGCAAGCAGTTGTCGACAATCCAATCGCTTAGCGCTAATCGCTTTTCCCATCTCTCGTCATATTCTCGCTCTTCCCATGTTATTATCTGCTGACACTTTCGAGCGAAACGGAAACCTCTTCCATCCTCATTATTATTGTTATAATAATACAGCAAACCCTATTTAATTTAAGATTAAAAATGCCAAATACAATCCTTTCTTTTATGGTTCAATTTATTACCATTACCTGAACTGAAAAAAAAAAACTATTACCAATTTAAGTTACTCTTGAAACGTTCACGGTACATCTACAGTTTTCAGGGTGCCCTTATCCCTAAAAGAAACCTAAAAATCTCGTACCTTTTGCATTATTTACCTATTAAACTTCACGATCACGTGACACATTTAGTCAGCCCGGATCTTCTTTAACCATGTCGTCATTCGACCTTATGTACAATCGACAAGTGGTAAATAAAATCAATAAATCATCATCATCTGAACTACACTCAGAAACTAACCTATCACTTTTGTTTCCTATATTGTTTTTGATCTTAGTCACATTTTTTTGGAAACAGTCGGTTGGGTCCCTAAAATAGAGATGATGGGTCCCATGTCCCATGAATTCCACGTTCATGTATTTATCTGCGTTTTCCCTCTTTATCATTAAATTGACGAAAACGATCTTCCATGCTTACTTTTTACAGGGACCAAAATGTCATTCTTATAGCCACGGAAAAATGTTTGCACTAAATCACCCAAGCGTTGGAAATGAAAACATCTTTTTTTGAAAAAAATAAATTTGTTTTTGGTAAATGAAAACATCGCTTTTTAAAATAAGAAATATTTTTGCAGGGCTTTATATTGGTATTTAACCACAGCGCAATTTTAGTTTCAATTGAGTTTAGTTGTTTTTTGACCGAAAAATGATTATAATGCAGATTGGAAATCCACATAATTTGAAAAGCACTTTTCTTAAATTTCTGCAAAAAATATCGCTGAATCATTTTATCATTTTTCATCACCTTTATTTTATTGATCGATCATCGGGAATGTGAAAGCTACGTTTTGAGTTTCATACTTTTGTTCCAATTTATAACCAATCGGATACATTAATTGAAGCTTTCTTAAAAAAAGGAGACTTTTTTGCAGAACCATCGATTATTTTTTTTCGTTTTTACGGATATTTCCTAAATTGTCTGCCATTTTGTTGCTAGGGAGAGAAACATGAACTTAAACTTCAAAAATAGGATAACGATAATTAAAATAGAATTAAAAATCCAGGTGGTCGGCATGCCGATAAGCGCGGTGGAAAAAAATCAGCGCGGTGGCGTGTCAAGAAGCGGAATACACGAATAGCCGAAACTGTTTTTTCAATTTTTTTTATTAACTTAAGTGGAGCTATCCCAAAGCCCTATCACGATAGTGTTTTGGCAAAATTTTTTTGCAATAAAATCATAATTTTTTCGGTTTTGTACAGCTTGTACTGAAAACCTCTGGTTAATACTTTTTTTTTTGTTTCGTACGCCCTGATTCCCTCTCAACTAACTTAATTGTTTTTATTTGATCATTTACTTATAGCCGAAATAGCCAAAAATTTTTGGTCGCTTTTTGAAAATCGCTTCTCGAAAAAAAAGTTTTCGAAACTGAAAACATCGCTTTTTAAATTAAAACAAATTTTATGAAGGGCTCATATGGGTCTAAAAATGCATCTGCCGCGTAGCGTTTGTTTTGGTGTTTTACCATAGCAAATTTTTATAGCTTCATTTGAGCTAAATTGGTTTTTTTTCTGAAAAATGATTATAATGCGGATTTGAAATCCACAATCTGAAAAGCACTTTCCTTAAATTTCTGCGAAAAAATATCGCTGAATCATTTTTCATCACCTGTCTTCTATTTGATCGATCGCTGGAAATGTGAAAGCTACACGATAAAATTTCATGCTTCTGTTCCAAATTATTACCAATCGGATACACTAATTGGAGCTTTATATTTAAAAAAGAAAACAAAAAAAAGTTTGGAACCATCGATTTTTTCGTTCTTGTCAATTTTTCCCAAATTTACTCCCATTTTGTGGATTGGGAGAGAGGCAGGAATTTAAACTTCAAGAGTAAGATAACGATCATTAAAATAAAATTAAAAAGTAAAATCAAGGTGGTCGGCTTACCAATAAAGACCAACGGTGTCACTGGGCAGAAACCCGGTTAGCCGGAACTTTTTTGTCGTATTGTTATTGGGTCGACCTTAGTAGAGCTATCCCTAAGCTCTATAAGGTTGGAAAAAAAGAAATCCGAACACAAAGTTTCTCGGCGCTTGAAGTGGTCTGAATAAAACCTAATTTGAGATGTCTGAGGATCGAACCCCTTGCTTTATCACTTTAATCGTCAAAATTACCGAAAAAAATTATGCGGTTTGTCGAAAAATGGATTTATATAGAAAGTTTTAAGAGCAAATTTTTATAGATATGCATTATTCTATAGTAAGAAAAAAAAAGAAATAACAGAGAAGACGTTTTATTGATTTGTTCTTAATAAAAAACGTTTTTTTTTTCAACCCTGAAACATTCTTTTCAAAAGTGAAACATTCTAATATACTACGAGAAAATTAAGTAACTATCAGCTTCTATCTTTTTAATTATTTTTTGCTGCCTGGTTTCTGTAAACTATATTTTTTCTCCTTTAGGACAACTTCAATGATTTTCACGCCAGCAATTTAGTTGATTTTTTTTCTTAAATGGACAACGATTGTTTCAAAAGTCTTTTATTGCATCTCTTTTGAAAAACTTTGCATAATTTTGATCGGGTAAAATAAGTTTTAGAGTATTCCACTGATAATTTAGAAAAACCTTCTTAATGAAAACTTGCAACAAAATTTTTAGCCTCAAGTAATCAACACGAATTTAGTAAATTACTGTATTTCAATTGATATATCGCGCATGTTTATTCTCATTTTTTTTGAAGTTGTGCTTTTTTAACGATCCTCTTACGAAATAACCTATTACTAAGCTGATGAGCTGCTTAACAATACCATTTGTTCTCAACAATTTTTATTAAAAAAACGGAACAACAAGGATTTCGCTAAGAAGTATAAGACGTGATTATCTTAAATCGGGAAGAACTATTTGAAGTTGCTGTTATAACGAAAACGTGAATTTGGTTGGAGAATTTTTTTGGATCTATTAGTAATCCAAATCTTAAATAGACGAACTTTTTCAGATTGTTTTTATAAATCCAAATCTAATTGTAATTTAATGGACGAACTTTTTTCGATTGTTTTATTTCAAAAGTTAGATGCGATAATGTTATACATTTATATGAGTTCGAAACAGACTGTCACCACTATGCATATTTTTGTTATTAAAACAAACAGCTGAAAAATATTTTTCATAAATGTGACTGTTTTTTGCTTGAAGCGATAAAAGATGGAACATTTTTTTGAAATAACAGAAGTATATTATTTGTCAACAATTTAACACGCTGAGCGGAAAATACATTGAGAGAAAATCATGTGTTTAATTTTAGTGTAACGTGGAATTGCGATTAGGGCATGTCTCATTTCTGCTGAACATAAAAAAGCAAAGCTTTTTATCAGGTTCTATTTCAATCTAAACTTTATCTAAATATGTCTGGATCTGTTCGAAAAGCAATTCTGTTTGTTATAGACCATTATTTTTTAAGCCTGGTCGTAGGAATAACAAGGATAGTCAGTGCTCAACTTGTAGCGGACCACGATATTTCATTTTAAAGATTTGAAGATTAGGGATTTTGTTTCAAAAATATCGAAAAAAGTGTATTATGTTCCTGTTATTCTTAGAGGACGGCCTATTGAGTTTCGTGATCACTGCAAAAAAGCACTTATAACATGAAACTTTTAGTAAAATTTTCATGTATTAGGGTTGTATTACAATATTCACTGAAGTTGAAACGAAATCTTAAAGGATATTTTTGGCTGAAAATTTATGGAGCCCGATTGATCGATTTTTTTTCTGGTTTTAGCAGAATGCGGCAGCTGCAGCACAACAAGCAGCGGCAGCGGGTGCAGCGGCAGCCGCGGGTGGACTTCCGGGAGGTCTTTCGGGTCCTGGGGGACCTGGTGGAATGAGCAACAACCACATGCCCAAGATCAGTGTGCTGGACCTGTGTGAGAAAATCAAAGATGAATTCAACCAGTTGCAGGCTCAGTATCACCAGTGAGTTTTACTGTGTAACCAGAGACTCACGCATTTTGAAATAACAAAATGTGATTTTAATTCGTGAAATACGCGATAGGAATCTAGAAGAAGAAGAATCAATTTCTCGGTGTTACTTATTTTTAAACCAGATGAATTAACTCTAAATACACCAGTAACAAAGAGCGGAAGGCTAACGAACTCATAAGGGTTGCCAAGTGCTCTCCTGAAATCTAGTTCTCCAAGCCTATCTTCATCCAACATATTTTTTAAAACAGATTTTAAAAAAAAAAATAAAAAAAAACAATGTTAAGTTTTTTTAAAGTATGTTCAGCTAATTTAAGTAGTCACAACCGGCTTGTCACAACCGGTAGGTTGTTTTTATTTAAATGTTTGTTCGCATAGAAATGGATTGACGAAGGGGAAATTATTTGGTCGAGGCCAATCATTTAAGTAGATTTAGGGGAACAAAAATTAAAAGTTTTTTTTTGCGAAAAGCTGGACTCAGGGCTTCACTGCTTTAACATAAAACTTACGGTTATAGCATCTCTTCAATGTTTAACGACAACCAATTTTGGCGGTAGATGTTTTAGATTTGGATGCTTGTTTGCGCGAAAAGTCAGCTACCTCACATAAACTACTAGTCATGTTACTTTCTTCCTTTTGTGTTTAGGATTGAGATGGAATGCAAAAAACTGGCCCAAGAAAAGACAGAAATACACAAGGCATACATTATGGTCAGTTTTAAACGATTTAAGTTTTTCTGGCAGAATATACAATGCAAATTCGGGAAGAATTGGGCAGACTTTATGAGAAGAAACCATGTTTTAAAACTTGAGAAAAAGATGCAACTTGAATTTTATTATATTGTATTTATTTAACTATTTTGGATTTTTTACTCCTACTTTGATGTTTCCTCCAATTCGATTTATGAAAGTTGATTTAATAAACTTTTGACGCTCTAAATTGCAATAAAATGTGTCAATGTGAACCAATGTCTGCAAGATGTCTCACATGTAATTTGACGTATGAACGATTTTTAAACAATTTTATGTTATAATTTTACGAGGGGGTGGGAAGCTGGAAATTAGTCATATTTTTACTTATTATTAATAGTATGTATGCTTTATGACTTAATACATAATTCGAGCAATCAAAAAATCATAAATGAAAACTTTTTGTTGACTGGTGTTTATTTAGTTCTACGAAATGAGTTATGGCCTGAACTTCGAAGTCCATAAACAGACTGAGATTGCCAAGAGACTGAACAACATATGCGCCCGAATCACTCAAATACTTCCACCCGAGGTCAGTTGATTTCATTACACGGACCAAGTGAACAATCTCCCCCCTAAATCAAATTAGGGAGGAGACCGTCCACTTGGTTAGAAGTAATATTTTTCAGCCAATCAAATTTGAGCATAGTACATGCAGGCCTTACCGCTTAAATTTGCTATTCAATTTTAGGAGCGAGATTGCTCACTTGGTCTTTTACAACTGCAAATTAAACTCATATTTTCAGTTCAAAGACTATTAAAGTGTGTAAAAATTGGTACCATTTTAACTGCCTTTTTCCGTTTTAGTTTCTAACTGAAACAAAATTCAAAGCAAAATTTTGAAAAAAAAGTTAAGTTATTTTACTTCAGGTGCCCATTCACTAGCTAAAATTACCTATTTAATACCAGTAGGTAATCACACATGAGAGAGCAAGTGTCTTGTAACGGGGAACTAAGACTTTTTTCTGCAAACAATCTGACGTGCCCATTTTCTTGAAGAGTCACGTGGAGGCTGACATGCTCATTTTCTTGAAGAGTCACGTGGAGGCTGACATGCTCATTTTCTTGAAAAATCAAATAAAATTGTCGGGGTTTTTGTTAGGCAAACAGTTTTTCTTATAAATTTTTTTGAGAAAACGTTTTTTGTTTCAATTCGTTGTTTTAATACTGATTTTCGCCGGCTCATTTTCCTTTTTGTTTTAATGCAAGCTATAATATATGGTGAAGTTTTTTTTCCTCAGATTTCTTCCTAAGTCATAGATTATCTTCTGATTTAAACAATTTTCACTATAACTGAAAGATTTTGAATTATGTTCTTTCGATTCTATGGTTTTAGTTTTTATTGAATTGCTTAAGTCAACTCTTTTTAGCGTACTTTGGAAGGCAGAATAGTTTCCTACTTTTTTTGTTGTTTCAAGAGGAATGGGTTTCAACTTCGGATAAATAAACTTTTTGCTCAAAATTTATGAACCTAATTTGAGACAAACGCATAAAATTTTTGTGGACAGAAGTTTTTCAACATTTTTTTACTTCCGTCTCTTTTTTGTTCACATTTTTATACTGCAATGATGAAGTTGAGTTGCAAACGGCGCGAAGCTCTGCTGCGTCTCTGTAATAATTGATTTCATTTGATTAGAAAAGTGAGCAACCTTTTTCTTTAGGTACTCGAATGATTGAAATTTGATATCATAAAAGCCCCTTTTTATTGTTCCGATATTCGAAGAAAAAAGCGAAAAAAGAAAATTTCTTAGAACACGGAACAATAAAAGCGATCACTTGTTTTATCAAATTTCAATCATTCCAGAACCAAAAAGCCGTTGTTCAATACTAATCAATTTAGAAGAAAATTATTGATGCCAGTCACTAATGAGGTAACTTCAGCTATTGAATGGGGACCTAATTTTAAAATACAACCAAACTGAATTTTTTCTAGCACCTTCACTGTATTATGTTACAATCGGGAACAAAAATCAGACAAATTGGCATCGTTTTTATGCAATATTTTAAAAAAATTCGAACCGGATTGTTTAATTATTTTCTGTGTGTGTTTGTTTAGCATCAACAGAGTGTCGTACAGGCGGTGGAACAGGCCAAGAACATCACAATGGCAGACTTACACAACATGATCGGGGTAAGTCAATTTCGTTGGTTAATATGGGCCGGCGGGACTATGAGCATGTGTGCCGATTAATATGCTCATTTAAAAGATTGCTGATAACCTCTTTGAGTACAAGATTTTTGTAACCGAAGCCGCATCAAAAAATAAGTGATTTTAAACAGCTAGTTTCCAAAAAATCAAGTGAAAAAATGGAAAAGATTTTTTAAATATTAGTTTTGTTAATTATTGGCAAACTGTTCCCTACTTGCAAGCAAATTGATTATGATTATTCTATGAAAAAATTAGATTAAGTGTGTTTTTTTGAATGAAAATCAATCTTAAAAAAGCATAGATAAAAGAACTGAATCAGAACAGTTGAAGTCCTCGAAAAAAGAATACTGAAAAACTAAGTTTAAAATGGCTGAAAATTTTCAACAATCGAAATTTTTTTTTTGACTGAATGGTTCTCGCTTTTCTGGAAGAATTTGAACACTGAATGTGGTTTAGCTATGACTAATTTATGTCGCTCGGTCCTTAGAGATTTCCCAGTTTGATTTTTTTCTACTTGCTTTTTTTCTATCATTGCTTGGTTTGATAAATTTTTAAGCTACGAGGACAGATCACTACATGATATTTACAAGATATTGCGCATTTAATTATTTTAAGGTCAAAATCAAGTGAACTGCAAGCATCAAAAATTAAGTTCAATATTTGAAGGGCCGAGATATTTGGAAAAATATAGATATCTGAGTGTTTATGATTTTGAGCAATTTCATGGAGTTATCTAAATATACTAGCTAAGGGGAGTACAATAGAAATTAGATTTAAGTGGTGGGTGGATAAATCTCACTTCTTATGTTGGTACATCTAAAAACTCTATTTGAGTTTTGGCTTGAATTGAGCAAATATATTCAGCTTTACCTTTGTTGTATGTGTTAATCTGTGACTCTATTTGCTATGCTAACAGCGCCTTGTGTTTGTCGATGCTGTTTGACCATTCGCCAACTGAATCAACTTTTCACCACTTTACTAACCAAACTTCATTGATTGAAGATTATAAGCTAACTAAACTTTAGTGAACAAACTAAGCTAAATAAACTATCTTCATACGAATTCCTATTGCTAATCAGCCAACTCAAAGACAAAACACAAATAGAAGATTATGACACCTAATCTTGCATGAAAATCAGACATTAGGCGTCTTGTTATCGATTAAGTTGAAATATTCGGTCATGTTTTATTGGTTCCCCCGTTGGGGGCAGTTCAATAGTGCCGAAGTACAAGTGCCGAAAATTAAACTGTGTTCAACAGTGCCGAAAATTGAAGGCACTGTTGTTGAAAAGCATTTTTTAACACTCTTGTACTTTGTACTGCCCCCCCCCCCCCCTCTATAGTTGCTAGTCTGAATTTATGAATTCGGGTTATTATGCGTTTTCAGAATTGAATGACCTTTGAACTTGTCAAGGAAGTGCTTGAAATTCGAATTATTAATCTGAAGTTAGGCTCTGAAGACTAGGATTTGAAAGCAATATGTACTGTACTCTAAATTCAAAGTACTGTACTCTAAGTGAAATTTCTGTCCTGGCAAACGCCAAGTCATAATATAATTTTATATTTTTGCAGACACCGCCTTTATTTGACAATGAGGGTCTATCTTGCAAGCAGAATAATTGTCTCATACGATATTGCATAATTGAACATCCGCTTCCCATGCAAGCTTTGTTTCTGAGTTTTTGTATGATTCATTCTAGATCTTGGGGAGCTATGTCTCCGCCTCTCTATCGAGAGGTGGGATGTTCGAGGCCAACCATGGTCCGTGCTCGTTACGATGGAGGGGGAACACCCAGGCAAGAAAAATACCACAAAAAATTGCTTGTAATTTTTAAGCAGGGCGTAACAGCGATTTTCTGTAAAAGACTTAACAGCCCGAATGTTGTTCCTATCCTTGTGGATAAAAAGTTTTAACTTGAGAGATAGTCCATCTTCGTCAAAACTGGATTGTCAATTTGTCAAAAAATTGATGTTGTTGATGTGTTTTAATTTTTTCCAGCAAATGCAACAAATGCAGCCAGGGTCTGGCTTACCTCCCGGAATGCACGGAGGAGGTGCAGGCGGGTTCCCTGGCATGTTGCCGACCAGCTTAGCCGCCGGCGTTGCCGGACTTCCGCCGACTTCAATTGCGGCAGCGGCCGGACTCCTCGGATTCCCACCGGGATCCGCGGGTGCCAATGCACTGAGCAATGCGGCTGGTCAGTTGCAGCAGCAACAACAACATCAGCACAGTCAACTCGGAGGACTGATGAACTCGGTGACTTCGGCTGCTAGCCGAGAAGAACGCGATCGACTCGTGAGCTTTTTGAAAATTAAATCAACATGCTTAAATTTACATGAACTTAACATCTTAAACGCTATTTTAAGTTGTTTAAAAGTTAACATCCTGTAACATTAAGTTTACTTTTTAAACACTATTTTAGTTTGCTTAAAATTAACATCCTTTAACATCAAGTTGATGTCTCAAACACTATTGTAATTTGTTTAAAAATTAACACCCTTCAACATCAAATTTTCATTCTTTTTTCAATTAGTTAAAAGCGCAGTAATAGTTCATTTAATTAAATTACAAGGAGTAAAGGTGTGTAAACTTTGTTTCATGCAATCGATTTAGGATTAGGCTAGTTTTAGGAACAAAAACAAAAAATGGGTCAAATGGCCTAAAATATTAGTTTTTGTCCTCCTTGCAAGAATTCTGGGCGAAGAGCTAAATTTGGACAATGAAATATTTTATTATATTTCTAAAGAAGCCTTACAAAAATATCGAGCGTAGATTGAAAATGTGAAATTTTATACATCGTTGAGAAAAGGAAAAACCTAATCGAAATGTATTGTTTGATGTTTCAATAAATTTAGTTGTTTCCACTTGCCATAAAAAGATGAAAATGGAATCGAGATATTACTTTTTATGAAAGCTCTCGAACCAACTCGAGTGTAAATTAGAGCGTTTTTTGGAGTAAATTGAAATGCTCTTGAGATAATTATTGCGATGAAAATGTGAAAATGCAATTGCGAGATGAGAGTTCACAGAGATGGTTCTCTGACCGTACTTCCCTTTGAGTGGAGAGGACTCTTATGCTCGGAAAAAACTGCGGATGATGTTTTTCGAGACCTCTCTACTTTTTTAATTTAATTTTCCCTTAGTACCATCTGTGCTTTGCCTTGCGCTTTTTATTTATAGGGATCGCATTTTCCAGGGATTTATGCCAAGCAAAATTTTCAATGCTTATTTGACGTTTTACAATGTTTTCAAACTTCGTACAAGTATTGTGTTTGACGCTCTTTTCTTGGCATTCGAGTTGTTGTGAAAAACTACATCTAAAAACTGGATTTTGCTCCTCCTCCATTTAATGAAAAAAAGTCATTACGGGTAAAATTTTACCCTCTTAATATACAACAAAATATCGTTTCGGCTCCGAATAACAAACAAAGATATCTCCGAATAAAAAATCTTGTTTAAAAATTTGACAGTTCGTTAATTTTTTTTCACTGACTAATTGATATGTTTTGCAATTGTTTGTGTTTCGTTTGGCAAGAAAACACTTCGTCGAAAGCAATAATTTGTAGAACTTAGAAAAACCGACTAATTATCGAAAGGCAATATCTTCTTTGTTGTCAAATCATTCGCCTGTTATCGCAAACTAATATGCAAAATTGCTGTTTGACAAATTGCACCTTTTTGTATATCTATGAAAAAATGATTTAGGCCAAATATCATTTCGCGGTTTTTTCCAGAGTTCAATTTCCCCCGCAGCCGGTCTCAACGGGGAGAAATCCAGCGGACTAGGCGGAGGTGTCGGATCAAACCACTCTTCTGCCTCACATGCTCCCGTCTCATCCCAGCACCAACAACACTTAGAGAGGACCAGGTACTCCAGCTCTGCGGATGCAGCCGCGAAGAAGAGAAAGAACCAAAGTTCATCCGCCTCTCACGACGGCGAAAATTCAGACAACGTATGTTCGTTTTCGTTTTTCTTGGCCTAGTTCCTTCACGTCTATCTTGTTGTTCCGACCACGTTGTGGCAAGGATTTATGTGTTCGGCTTTGATTTTACCACACATAGTAAGTTAGCATGAAGAATTGTCGTGCGAAATAACTGAAATATAGAAGTTTCAATGAAAAAAAAAACTTAAAAAATGGGATTGGTGTCAAAGAAAACTGTAACTGATGTTAATTCTTTCGCTCTTTAGACTTGTTGTCCCGACGTTTGAAGACAGTTACAGAATATTTTAGACTTGGCGTGTTTTCTTTCATTCAGACAAAATTCGACTTTTTAAATAATCGTTTTTGACGGAGTTTTTCTATACCATTTGAAAGATATCAATATCCTGAGTTCAAATATAAATTGATATTTCTTCTGGGATGAGTTTTGAAAATGCCTTAATTGGCCAATTAGAGCTAATTAGTGCGCGCGAAAGGTGAAGTTCGTAATGTATGATGGAGAGGCCGAAGGTTGAAGTCAGTTTAAACCAATCAGATTGAGTTTTTAAAAATTTAGAAGAAAACGCGAAAAGTTAGCAAATTAATCGTTAGCAAAGAAAACGTTAGCAAAGAAACGCGAAAAGACTAATAAATTTCATATTGATAGATTACTAAGTAAGCTGATCGCAGATACAGTTATGTTCAAATTTATTTCAAGATGCCGGTAAAAGAAAAATGGAAAAACAAAACAAAAAATTTATATCTACTCGAATTTTGCATGATATATTTTATTGTCTTTGAAATTGACGAGCCAAAAACATTCAGTAAATTGGACGTTCTCACAATTTTAATTGGCTGAAAGTTTTTTCATCATTCGGTTCCTTGTCATAAGAACAGCCACCCGCTAAGCATTCTGTCTTAGTTTTTGTTCCGAAGAAAGTGAGGGATATATATGCTCGGGATAGTTTTTTTAAGAGTTGATGAACGTACCTCAGACTCTTATAAAGGTTGCGATGATTTTTTTAGGAAAAGTTACAAAATTTGTTCCCGCTAAAATTTGATTTTTCGTTGTTTTATTTTTGATTTCTTTTCAAGTTCACTTCAGTGTCTTTGTTAAAAGAAAATGAAACTCCACTATTGAACAGCACAAGTGTAAAGGTCACGAAACACGCGATCGACATCTTAGTTTCCATAGAATTTTCATATTTACCTGCGAAATAAAGAATTTACTTGATCCAGTTTTCTCAAATTGGGTTCATTTTTAGCGAAAAAAGGCCGATTATGAAATTTTCCAGAAATTCGAAGAGCTTTAAGGGCATCTGTTTCTTTCTTCGAAGTTTGAAAGTTGAGAATTTTCCAACAAACAAGTCAGTATTTTTTTTCTGTTTATTTTCGTTCATCGACTCTTTTCCAACTGTCTGTTGGCTATGTTTTTATTATTCAGACCAATTTCTAAACTATCTAGTCCCTCGGGGGATTGATTTCTTGATTGCATGGGCGCAGCCGGGTGTGCACGCCACTATATTAATCTGCCACGAGATTGTCTCAACTGCGCGTTTTATAATTTACATGCGTGGCGAATTATCCCGCACTACGAAATCGTTTCAAATTCAATTGAGACAGCTGATTGGTTTTACTAATTCCATTCACGACTGAAAATTGTAACACTTAAATTTTAATAAGATTAGCTTAAAATTCATAGTTTCGCCAATACTTAATTTACCAAAAATGATTCGAGGTTCTCTCTTTCAAAAAACAGACTATTTTTACTTGCGGTGTTTTCTTTACGTCATTTCGACTATTTGATTAACTGATTTTGATGGAAAGTTTTGTTCTTAATGATCGTTTTTTGATCCGATTTTGTTTTGTTTAACTAAATCAAAATACACTGGTCTCAACGCAATTTGCTAGAACTGAAATATATATTCAAAATTTTAATTTTTTTGCCACCTTTTGAGCTTAAAAAATGTTTTCCGAAAGCTCAATTTCAATTGCGTACCCCCCCCCCCCTCCTCAAAAAAACCGGAAATTTAATAATTAATCATCCAGTTTTTGGATTTTTTTTTCAAATTTCATGATTGTAACTGCTCGGAACTTACTGTGATACTAGCGAATCAAAGCGTCACCCAATATTAACATTATAATGCTTTAGTAAGGTTCGAGCAGTTACCATCATGAAATTTGACTAACAGATATTAAAGTAATACGCCGGAACTGATTAACGGATTGTTTCGAAAGCTATCTGAATTCTTTGATCCAAAAATTACCATTCAAAACATCACATCATAGTTCACATCATGATTAATTTTGATTTTATCACCATAACTCGATGCAAATTCGTGTCATGTCAATTCGCATTCAATTGAGATCGAGTGCTCTGTTAAGTTGTGTTATTGCATTTTCGAGTCTGACTAGTGATAGCTGGATGTGTGTTTGTACCATATGGGGTCCCATTTTGAGTCTGTATACTTCAGTTGTTCAACTTGTCATTCGAGTTATCTCTTTCTCTGTGTGTGTGTCAGAATTAACAGCCGAACATATGGTGTTAAGTTTATAAATACATGCTGCTATGCTGCTGTTCAAACTGATAATAATATAAAATGTCAATTGGTATAGATTGCTGGTAATTAAATTCAGATACGATAGAACTCCTTAAATACCATATATATTTTTAAAAATTTCATGTGGCTACGAAACGTAAAATTATACGAAGTCAAATGAATAAATTGTACAAAAGCTTCGATTTTCCAAATATTTAGTTTTAACTTATTACAACACAAGACCCTAATTAAATGTGATTTTGTAGTGTGTAAGTTCAGAAAGCTAGATAAATTGACACCTGATGTTGGAGGGTAAGTTATCTTATGTAATTTAGGATTCTGATAATGATGACGATGACAAGGATTTGGTTGTGGACGTAGACGGAGCTCACAGCCCGAGAGGGGGATCCAAGAGTCACCCTCATAGTCCGAACTCCGCCTCTGGCATCCTCGAAAACGGATCAGCTTCTGGATCGCTAGGGGGCGACGTTAAACGAATCAAAAAGGAACCAGGAGTCGGGGGACTTGGTGGTCCTGCAAGCAGGCCGAGCAGTTTGCCCAATTATGAACAGGGTTCTTCGCCCAAGGTGAGCCGAATCCCTTTAGAATTTTTCAATTTTCGACTGTTTGGTTAATATTATGTTTGCGTGATAATCAGCCTACCTGGATGTGTGTAAGCAGTTATTTTGAACAGTTTTAAAGTCTTGTTACGCTTGCGAATTTTTTCGGGTTAAAAACTTGTTTAACATAATCACTTGTATCTTGGTTGGTAATGAGTTCAATTTTTTTGCGTTTTCGGCACTTAGCCTGGAGGTAAAGAATACGCCCGGGACCGCAAAGGTCGTGGGTTTCAACCTGACCCGGAACTGTTTTTTTCGTACTGAAAAAAATATTCCTTTCCAACAAAATGTCGGCCTATAGTTGCCTGCTTATGTTTTGTCGGCTTAGTTGACACATCGTAGAATTGATATTTTTACTCGCAATTTTCAATGTAGTTGCTTTCAGTGCTTTGAATTATTCCTGCAGTTTTTAATTTTACTAGCCTTGACTTCGTGTATTGTGCTGTTTTTGTTACTTAGCTTAATTTTACTAGCCTCGACTTCGTGTAATTTGCTGTTTTTTTTCGCTTTAAAACTTTATTTGGCCTAATTGATTTCGGCTTATATTTTATCGGCTAGTGACCTATATTGGGGTAATTTCAAAAGAAGCATAAGTTTTATGCTTCATTTCGGATCGGTCACAATGCAAGAATAGAGTTTCTTGTTCAAAATTTTATCATGACAACACTTATATTTTCGGTTGACTCTTGTTAATTATTTTTTGGATTTTCATTAATTGTTGTCGATTGTGTTTTTGGACTCTTATTCCGCAAATTTAATTTGATTCCAGGCAATATTTTTAATTTTTTTAATTGTGGTTTTTTGAAGTGTTTTTTTTTTACTTAGTGGCTTTCTTTTCCTGTCTGCTAGCTTGCGCTGCTATTTTATGTTGTATCGCAAGTGGCGCGAAGCTCCGCTTCGCCTCTGTGTTTTACCTAGTGCTCACTGGGTTCAGGTTTTAGTTTTCAACTTTTGGCATCTTTTTTGTATTTAATCATTCTTGGTTTTTAAAACTTTTGGTTATCGAATTTAAAATCAGCTTCATGTATTTGATGATATTCAATTTGTTTCTCATTTTTTTTTCAGCTAAAAGTCATTTCTTAATAGTCTATGGATAATATCTGGAAAATTTTATGTTTTTCATAAATGAGTTTTCATTTGAAAAGGAAGTACATGAAAGAAAACATATGTTAGAACAAATAGCTTTTCTTTTTTTCATTATGAGCTTTAATTTTCCGATTGCTATAAGATTTCCATAAAAAATGATCGTGATTATGAATTTGTATGGATGACGACAAGAACATCTGCTTAGGCGAAGATTTTTTTTGCCGCTCATACATTTTTAATGTTCTACAAATTCCGACCACCTGCTAAATTTTTGTCAGATGAAACGGAAAGCTGAAAATGAGATCAAATTTGTTACTCTTTATTAGTCATGTTTACCAAAATTATTACCGATTAGTTTTCATTTTGAAGTTGAGAGTAACTTAAAGGCGTTTTTTTTCTACTTTTGTAGTTTTTTTTCTAGTATGCAATCAAGGCAAATAATAAGATGGTTGCCATTCTTAACAAAACTAGAACCGGTCGCAGTTGCTGAGCACTCAATGTTTTTTCTTATCAATTCGTTTCATTTGACGATAACCTTTAGTTATCCTGCAAAGAAAATCGCCGATTTTCATTTTACTCGTTTTGTCTAAATTTTCTGAGTGCTAATTTAAAACAAGAGTGGCTTGAAGCACTTTTTGCAATCGAAAGCAAATTGTAGAGCAATCGTTCGGCTTAATGATTGCTCTAAGCACCACTCTTCTGCGAGATTGACAAAGCACTCCGACATAGAACTCGGCAGCCACTTAACCGAATGACAAGCGGGTCGAAAAGCGAGCAAGAACAAACAAGAATTTAAAGTACCTCTCAAATTAGCAATTAAATCTGGATGAAACGTTAAATGCCATTTAAAATTGCGAGCTAAATAGAAAATGCACTTGTCGAAAATTCAAAGCTCTTCACAAAAGCCATTTAAAATTCGTCATTTTTCAAAGTTACAGATTAGTAGATTAGATACATTTATGTTCATAATGAATGGTATTAAGCTTCGCATGCGGCTATTTTGATTATCGAAAGTGAGAAAAGTACCAATTTTTCAGACCGCTAATTGATCGTGACCATTTTGACTTTCATTTTTGACCATCCTTATAAGGCAAAGATCAGGTGGAAAAAGCGATTTTGTAATAAGCTTCAGAAATATGGATTTAAAGGTTTAAGTTTTTAATCAATATGCTTAAAATGTAGGCAGACATTTTTTTTACTCCGATATACATATTGTCAAAAGTTCCATTGTCAAAATTCCCTCAGAGTTTTGCTATATTTATCGAAAACTTTAATTGGTATTCGGAAAACTATAGGCTAGGCGAGCCATTGTTGTTTCGATTTTTGAAGAAGGTTATAGGACAAACCTAAGCTCAAGCTGAAAGAGTAGTTGGTCTATGATCATTACTGGTAACGTTTTATGGAATTGAAAGTTGGAAATTTGGCCAGTTAGCAATGATTAATTTAAGCAAAGTCTAAAGTTTTCTTGTAACGCTTTGTGTGAGCGGTGAATTAATCTGGCTCAAAAATCATTCCAAATAAAAATGAGACAAAGCTAATTGACCATGTTTTTTTTAGTTTTTCAAACCGAAAAACAAATTTAGATGCAGCATGCATCAGGGGCGGATCTAGGATTTTCTCAAGGAGGGCGGATATTCATAAAAGTTTCGGAAGTTTTGTCGACCTTTTTTTAGGTCGACCAAGTTTGTTTTCCGACCACTCCAAGAACACTATAAAGACCGCAGGCAAAATTGTCAAAAAAGCCGTTTTTGGGGCACTTTTTGGAAAATTTTTACCAAACAAATTTGTTGTTTCGCCGCGCGTTCCCTTTCAAATTAAATATATATTGGCGCCTAAGGCGCCTTTAGAAAAATTTTAGGATTGGTCGGCCTAAAATGGATGTTATGGCCAAAGGCGGGTTTTTTCTAGTCTTTTTTGCTCCGAAATGAAAATATGTAGTATTTGTTGTGCTTGGTGGGGTTTTTTTCAGACAAGATTTCTTATAATTCCGACTTTCGAAGAAAGTGCGGAATATCTATGCTTTGTGTGGTTTTCTTTATTCATTCAATTTTTGATTTGTTAACTGAGCGTTTTCGACAGAATTTATACTATCTGAAAGATATTGTTATCTTAAGCTCAAATTTAAAAAAGATATATATTTCACCTGTAGTCATTTTTTGTAAAGTTACGAGCGTTTGAAAATTGCTAATTTGGCCAATTTGGCATAAATAAAGTGCGATGTATTGCATACTTATAATACTCGTAAGAAGCGAATTAGCGCGTTCCAAATTGAGTTGAGGCCAGCAATTTAATCCTACTATCACAATACGACACGCTAAACACATCCTTGGTATTTTACTTATGGAGGTATAAAATGAAGAAAAATTTTTGAAAAACCTTCTTTTTTCAATTATTTTGTCAATTGTTTAGCCAATAAAAAACGTTTCAATTGGCCTTAAGTGCAGTCGGAACATTCAGGTCTTTTCCCTGATATACGAGCAGTCTTGTCAGCTTTTTCGTTTCAACTTTTTTGTTCATTTTTTTTTTTCGAAATTTCAAAAATCTTTTAACACCAAAAAGTTATTTCATGGACTTTGGAACAATCAAAGTTTCGCCTTGATACGAGAAGTCTTGTTTGATTGGATATCGCAATTTCATAGCATAAGAAAGTTGTAGTTTGCAAACTATTAATATATTTGATAATTAGTTGAAGCGGAGTGGAAAAAAAAAACAAACGCTTAAGGCTTAATTTTAGTGCCATTGGCAGAAAAAGCTGTGTTGTACTGATCGCCAGCGGTAACATTTAAAAATGATATCGCACCAATTAAAGCGACAGTAAATGACAGCAGCTAAATGCTTTTACTTTCTTGATCATAAGTATTTGAAGTCACAAATCAAGTGAAGCGTATTTACTGTGATTAGATTAAAGGCCACTTAAAACTAAATTAGATTCGCCAAAAAAAAAAAACTGAAACAAGCATATAAACATGATCAAATACACATTTAAAAAAAAAAAATGAGTAATTAAAACTATTTTTGCTAAAATTTTGCTAAAATTTTTTGTTAGAATGATCACAAGCACGACCGACCCCAATTTTCGAGAAAAAAAACAGAGCGCTCCGTTACCACAAAACCCAGTTTTAAGGCAAGTACTACACGAAAAATGATGGCGAAAACGTTCAGTCATAATTTTTCTCTTGGATCTAATTTTTCTAAGTTTACAGAAGTTAAGAAAACAATCTTCGGCGCTCAGCTGGTTTAACTCATAGATTGATTTAGTAGTTAATTTTAAGTAATTAATTGGGCTACGATTTTGAGAGAATCGAAATGAAACAATACACTAAGAGGGTTAGGCGAACTAATGTCAATTTTCAAATGGGTATATGTCCTTAACACTAGCATTACACATGTTCATCGCTTCACTGAGTTTTTCATCTTTTTTCATTTTCGATTTTCTTCACTAGTCAAGTAGCTCAAGCGTCTATCAAAAGGCCACACTTCATTTGATCCACGTTTTGTAACAACTCCCCCTCCCCGGAGCCCTATTCTTTACTTCAACCTAAAGCATTTTGGCGTGCATTATGTGATTATATTCGCTCTATAGTCTGTTTTCAGCTCGAAACATTCAACCGCGAGGTGACTCGAAAGCGGAACGATGCGTAGCGAACCGTATCCGAGTTATGCTCTAGGTGATTCGACGAAACCAATAGCACAGCAACCATCTCCCCTCCCCGAAAATCTAAATACCACTGAGCTCAGACCTTTTTCAAACGGCTGAATTGTTTGTTCTCTGGCGAAGTGCTTCAGTGCATTCGTTTCCCTAGACCACTGAGCAATCGTTGAACCATGAAGCAAGCGTGACTTGCGCTTTCAGACCATTTATCTACTAGTGAGAAGGACAACATACAAGCTGTTCCATTATAATGGGTCTCAGTAGTTTACTTTTTGAAAGTTTGCAGTTTTTTGTCGTAGATTATGTCGCATTTGGCCCTAACAGCCAGAATTTCATTCTTTTCGAAAGTCTATCGAAGACAGAAGAATAATAATAGCAGCTTTGATTTTTTCTGCAGACAATTTTCGATGATCAAGTGACATGAAAATTGTGATTGAATTTTTCGTTTTCAATTATTGTGGTCGGAAGATTCTGTGCTACGTGCTCAGCAACCGGCCACTCTTGGTTTTATATTTGTGTTTTCATTTTTAATAAATTAAACTGAGTTCCGTTTTTCCATATGATGTTTTCTCCTTGCTGTCTTCTCCACGTATGTTGTGTTGTTTCAGGACATCAAACCATTCAAGTGCAGTTCACCCAACTCACTTCCAGGAGCACCAGGGTCTGCATTGGCGGGGGGAATGGGAGGGGGCAAAGTTTCCCCCCATCCCTCATCTCTGGCTGCATCAGTGGCCATTGCAAACAACGCAAACAGAGGGGGTGCATTTCCCCCCGTCTGCGGCCCGAATGGAACACAGGGTCACCTCACACCATCACAGCATTCCTTAAGTCAGTTCTCAAACCCAAAATTGTCATCTCGGCTTTAAAACTTCGCCTTATTGTCGGAAACTGAAATAAACTTTCCAAGTTTTAAAAATGAACTGATGATTATGGATCGTACAATTTAGCATTGTGTTAGAAAAGTGCTAGCTCTATGGGCAATGTTCAGTAGAAAAATATTGATTGTAATATTTTTCACGTGAATGTTTTTTATTCGCAGTGTCTGCGGCTGCCGGTCTAAGAGGCAATGCACCGGGCGGGTTCCCCTCGGGTGCAGGAGGTATGCCACCTTTCCCCTTCCCACCCGGCGACGGAGGAGCTGCCGCAGCAGCAGCTTATGCCAACGGAATGAACGGACTGCTCCACGGGAACTTATCACCTGGAGCGGCGGGTAATGGAGGTAATCCGGGAGGTTTCAGACCCAACCAGTTAGATGCACTTCGAATGGCGCAGCAGTTTGGCCCTCACGCAATAGCCGCTATGGGACTAGCACATCCGGCTCTAGCAGCCGCAGCAGCCCAAGGTTTGTTCAGTTGTTCTTATTGACAATAAACCAGTTGTTAAGAAATTCCATATTATTGTTCTGACTTCCGATACGAAAGTAACGGAATATTTGTGCTCGGGGTGAGTTTTTTTTTTCTCAGACAAGTTTCGATTTTTAACTAGCTGTCCTGAGCTTAAATTTGAAAAAATATTTCACATGTGATCATTTTTCATTAAGTTATTGGGGTTTAAAGATTGCCATTTTGGCCAATTTGGGACAATCAACGCGCGATATATTTCGCGCTATTAACGGGTTAGCGGAGATTTAATCCGTCTTAGAAATCCTTCCAAATTGGCTGAAAGAAGCTTATCTGCCATAATTTATTTGTTACAAGGAGCGAAATCTATTTTTTTGTACTTTATATGGCGTGTGGGGGGGGGGGGAGAATTTTCATAAAAAGTTTCAAATTTTAGATTTTTTTTCATTTTGTTTTATTACATTTAATTTTTTTAAATGTTATTACTGCTCCATAAACTTTGAAAGGCAGTCGAAACCTTCAGGACTCCGCACTGATACGAGCAGTCTTGTTAATTTTGTAAAGGTTAGACAATGTATACAGATTTTGTTTTGACAAAATTCAAGGAAAAATTTAACTATTTTGATAATTTTTCAACGAAAATACTATAGCGTTATCTCCAAATTACGCAAGCAATTTTATCTTCTGAACTTTAAATCACACTTTTACTGATCATATTTTTGTCCCAGTGTTTTCCCGGATTCGGTCGGTATTTTTGCTAACAAATCAGTTTCAATTAATAAATTTTTTTGGTTTGGTGTCTAATTTTCGTAACATGGCTCCTTTACCGTCCAAATAGCATCGATTTTTTATAAACCTTCGATCACGTAGTTCAATCGTAATGATTTTTTTTGGATATTTTTATAATTGTCGAAGTTATTTAATTGAGTGTAGATTTTCTACATTTTTGTTCCGACTTTCGAAGAAATTGATGAATGTATATGCTCGGGGTTACTTCTTAATTCAGACCAACTTTTGAAAGAATTTTTTTTCTCGGGGATCTTTTGGGGTCCCGTCATGTTCGCACACAACTATATTAACCTAACACGAGTCTAGCTAAACTTCTCGTTCTATACTTTGATGCTGAAAGAGTAACTCTTGTTTTAGTAAACTTGTTTTATTCTACCGCACTACAAAATCGTTCGATACTGAATTGAGGCAGCTGATTGTTTTTTAAACTCCATACACGACTCAAATTGCAACATTTTTTTGATATTATCAGCCTAAAATTCATAGTTTTGCCAATATTTAATTTACCAGATTATCCGAGACCAATTAAAGGGCAGTCGGAACATTCAGGGTTTTGCCCTGATACCAGCAGTCTTGTTTGTTCTTTGTTATTATTAGGTCAGCACTCATATTTTAACTTAGTCAAGTTAGTTGGTTTTTTATATATTCTCTGGGAAGTGGATCAGAATAAATGGCTCCTCCTACAAATTTGGAACATTTGTTTTTTCATTTACCAAAAAATATTTGAGGTCAGTTAAGGGGCAGTCGGAACATTCAGGTCTTCGCCCTGATATACGAGCATCTTGTTCTCTAGGCACAGCTTTATAGAACCACATTCTTAATCATTTTTTCCGACATTTGAAGGAAGTGACGAAAAATTTGTACTGTTGTATTTTTTCAGACAAATTACGGCTTCTTAACTAGCTATTTTTGACAATTTTTTTTAAATAAAGGAAAAGTTATTGTTGTTTTAAGCTTAATATTATGAAGATATTTCTACTGCGATCTTGTTTTGTTTGTAACGTTATAGGGGTTTGAAGATTGCCAATTTGGGACAATAAAAGCGCGATATCTTTCGTGCTATTAACGCGTAAGGGGAGATTTAACCGTCCTAGAAATTTATCTAAATTGGAATGAGGCATGCTATTTGGTCTATTTGATACTTTGCTATCTGTGAAATATATATTTTTTGTACTTTACATAGCGTGTTCAGCAAAACTGTTTCAACGAAGTTTTTTTTTTGACATTTTAGTCTTTTTCATAGCGAACACTGCTCCATAGACCTTAGAAGGCACTCAGAACATACAGGGCTTCCACTTGATGCGAGCAGTCTTGTTTTATAATCAATTTTGGTAAGGGAAACGGTAAACGAGCTGACACGTTTTCGAGATAATCAAACATGTTTTTTGCAGCCGGCATCCTCGGTGGCCATATGTCAGGGCAAGGCGGAGGAGGTGGAAACTCTTCGGGAGGAGGCGGAAGCGGAGGTCCCAGTCCCGCAGCAGCAGCCGCAGCAATGAACGCCGCCATGTCCGGAGGCAGAAACAACTACTCTATGTATGTGAACGAGTCCGGTCACCAGCAACCTACCCCCTTCCCTCCCGACTATAACAAAGGTCCGGATATTCCAGTGCGGGTTAGCGAGTTCGCCACCCTGGACCACGGAGACGTCGTGTGTGCAGTGACCATATCGAATAACAACAAATTTGTCTACACTGGCGGAAAAGTTAGTTTTAATGCATGCGCTACGTAAAATATGACTATCCTGTTTCTGTTCATATAGCACAGAATATTCTGAGCATAGATACCATTTAAACATTTTGAGTCAAACTTATCAAAAAAAATATTCGGTGTTGACTTGATATAAATGTTAAAAACAAGTATATTTAGATCTCTAATCTAAATTGTCAAACGGAGATCATGACTACTACAAGAAGAACCTAAAAATTATTCAGACCAGTGTTAAAATTATTCAGACCATTATTCAACATCAGTGTTAATTTTTTTTGAAGAAAGATATTTGAAAAAATTGACATTTGTGTGACTCATGTTCATTTCGTTTCATACATTTTAAGTAGATCTATTCTGCTCTGAATTGTGAGGGCAAAGTTGAGCTTAGTCCTCATTTACAATATGACTTTGCCTTCCCAGTGGTGCAATTTCATATCTGTGAGCGCCAGTAGGTTGACCTTTTTAACAATTGTTAAGTACCGATTTCACTTTCATGTGAGCTTTCATCTATAAACAGCGAAACCTTGTTGACCATGCAAAAGGCGTGTCTTTGATTTCAAGAACCATGAACAGCTTGGTATTCCATTTTTGCATGGTGATCCTTAAATTTCACTTGCATTTTTAGCGATTGACTTGCTTAACGAACCAAAAAAAAGACATGAGTTTAGCGGCATAAAGGATCAAATCTAACCAAAATTTATATTTAAAGCATATATTTTAAATTTGTTGATTTTGTTCAATTTAATTTCAAGTTTTTATAACTGTATTTAAAAACATCAAGCAGTTTTAAGATCCACATAATTTGTTTTGAATGTGTAGAAAGTATTTTTTTATTTTTAGGGCTGTGTGAAGATATGGGACATAGGGAATCCGAAGCAGTCGCTGCACGAATTGAACTGTCTGTCAAGGGAACACTACATCCGATCCTGCAAACTCCTCCCCCAACCCCACAACCACCTCATAGTGGGAGGAGAGGACGCCAAAATATCTGTGTGGGACCTCAACGCACCTGTAAGTCGCACGCTAATGTAATCAAATCTAATATATCTTTATATTATATTGACCCAATATAACCAGTAGTTTTGTTCACTTGCGAGAGCAAGTGACTTGTAATCGGGAACTCGACTTTTTTCTCGTAAACAACTTTTCTTACAAATTCTGCTTACATGCTCAATTCTGCTTATATCCTCAAATTCTTGAAAACTCAAATAAAACTTCCTTTTAGTTCGTTTGCGGTATTACTTGATTTTTTCAAATAAATTTATTGAAAAAGTGTTGATTTTAGTTTGAATTTGTGGTTTTCGTCCTAATTTCTGTCGGCTGGTTTTCCGTTTTTTTTTTCAAATGCAATTAATATTATCTGGTACGCTTTTCGGACAGTTTTTTTAAACCTTGAGTTTTTCAATTTTTGATCCAAGAATTTTTGCTATATATTTCTGTATGTAATTTTACCAACTCTGATTTTTAATAATTTTTTTTTGATTTTTTTTCGGTTAAACAAGTTGGGCTTATGTTTAATCGGCTTAGTCAACATATGTTGCGTAGTTTCAACGGCGAATTTTCCAAATGTTTTCGCCTGTATTTAGAGGGATGGGTCGGAAGGATTTTAAAATTTGATTTTAAATTTTTATAGCTTGAGTTTTTTACGGCTAGTTTTGTTTTCTGCTTAACTAAAGCTTTTTTTGCATTAGTTGTCGCTCGATCATTAATGTTCAATGTTTGCTAAGGCTGTTTATGAACATCATCGAAACAAAGGCGTGGAAGGAATTTTCTTAGATATAGTTTTTACTTGAAAAAAATGACTTCCTTCTTTTTTTTCTATTCAATATCTTGTAATGCCAAGTTCTAATTGTATCGCAAGTTTTGTGAAACTCAGCTTCGCTTCTGCGCGTAAGTTGATTTTCACTTTTCGAGCTGCGAAATTCTTTCAACTTTCTAAACGTATTCAACGGTTCAAAGATGCAAAAAATGTTCAAAGGGTTTTAAAAATCAATCAACTTATAAAATAAATGTCTTCAATTCGTTTAAAACTGAATGAACAGTTGTGGCTCCGACCACGAATATGAAGTAATTATGGCGTAGGTTGTGTTTTTTCCCACGGCCTTCGACTATCTCTTAAGCTCGTAAAGGTCAATTGTAGCATAATATTAAAGCTATTTGAGCTGTTTTATATTCCAAAGTTCGAGAAAAATTGGTCTGAAGTTTCCGGTTTTCAGACTAATTGACGCTAAACTTACAAATGAGAAACTGAACTCTCAATTTATTTCGACTGAGATTTTTATATTAATAAGCTTTTTCTCCATTTGAATCGTCATTTATTGAAAAAAAATCTAACAAAAAATTATTTTTTTTGCTTATTTCTTTGAATTTCAATCATTGTGGTTTCAACACTGTGCTTTTTGCACAGCAACCGGCTATCCTTGTTTGTAATATCTGCTCGCGAATTGATTCAATTTTTCTCTTGATATAGGGAGGTCCGAAACAGATGGGCGAGCTGGACAGTGGGGCTGCGGCCTGTTATGCTCTGGCAGTCAGTCCAGACGGGAAGAGACTCTACTCGTGTTGCAGTGACGGAGTCATTCAGGTGTGGGATCTGCACAACCAAATCATCATCAAGTCAGTCTCCAAATCATTCTCCTCCTGTCAATCAATCAAGCAAACCATCACATAGCTTTTTTAGCCTGTTCTTACAAAAGTTTGGTCCGCGTTTTAAAAGACAAAAGTTTTTTTTTGAAAACATGGCGTCCCAATTCCGTCGAAAAAAATCTTTGATGTGTGCGTGGTTCGTTTGACGGTCCTGTTTCTAGCGGATAAAAGGTCTGGCTCTTTTTGCTCCCTCTCTCCAGATTGCACGATAAGCATCGAGTGCATAACACTGATGACGACATAATACCAAAGATGTCATCACAACATCAACAATGAGCTCACAATATCGACGATAGATCACGCAGGCGTTTTTTCTTTCTTCCACTTGCCATTTTCTTTACTTAAACATTGGCTCATAATGTCCGATCATAATATAAATGGGCATGCATGCTTATTAGCTATTGTTAAACATAATTGGTGTCACAAGGTTAGGTATGAAGAAAAAATATGTTCATTTTTTAAGTAATCAGTTCAGTAAACATGAAGCCCTATGAAAGACGCTTTCGAAAGTGAGGAGTGAAATGAGGTGATAACTGACGTTTCACTTTTAATGGCGTCTCATAAGTGAGTTTAAACCCCAGCGCAATAAAAAAAATAACAAGACTGCTCGGATCAGTGCGAAATTTTGAATGTTCTGTTTTTCTGTAGGGTGTCTGAAGTAATTTTTTGATTAGCAAATAAATGAAAAAATCTTTCCCCACACTTGCAGTTGCTAAAATTATTTGAGGATCAATTAGCGTGCGTCAGTTAAATTTGGAATGGTTTATGGACCAGAACCAGATTTATACGCCAACTTTGCTACCTGCTAATAGATAATTGAAGTGTTTGCGCGCATTTATTATTAAGTTGGCAATTTCCAATTCTCCATTATTTGACAAAAAAGTATTTCCGAATTTTTATCTATCTAAATGGGAGCTCAATGCATCGATATCGTTCACATAGTATACGAAAATTTGTCATAAAATCTTAATTAAAAAGTCAAAATATGAGTGATTAAAAACGACCTCAAGCATAATTAATTTTTCCTTTTTTTTTCAAAAGAGGAATAATAATTGATGCGTTTTTGTTCCTAAAAGTAGGAAGGAACTATGACGTAGTCCTTTTAAATTTTTTATAGCCAATTTGGACTATCTCAATGAAAGCTCGTTGAAATCAAGTGTGGTGTCAGATTGAAAGGCTGTTGATTGTGAGTTTGTTTCTGACAAAGTGCAAAAAATTCGTCTCAGTGTCGAGAAAAACTGGTCTCAATGCTTTCGATTTTCAGACTTAATTAGCAAAGTTTGTGAAAACTTGGCCTCTCGTCTTAAGGCTGAGAAACTCAATTTAATTCCTCTATAAGTTAGTTTTTTTTGGCTATTATTATTTCTCATTTTGCAGTTTTTTTTTCAATTTCAGTCACTTTACTAAAAAATTACCATTAATTACTGTGGTCAGGACATTCAGTGCTAGTTGCACAGCAACCGGCTATTCTTGTTTTCACTTGAGTAAGTTCTTTTGTTGTCTTTAATGAAGGAGCTATTATTGTTCCGACTCTCGATCTGCATGGGCCAGCTGAGTGTGCACACAACTATAGTAACCTGTCATGAATGAGTTTGTGTCATTATCCCGCACTACAAAACCGTTCCAAATTGAATTGAGGCAGCCAATTGGTTTTATTAACTCCATACACGACTCAAATCGCAAAACTTCATTTTTGATATTATCAGCCTAAAAACCATAGTTTTGCCAATATTTAATTTAGCAAATTATCCGAGACCAATTAAAGGGCAGTCGGAACATTCAGGGCTTTGCCCTGATACGAGCAGTCTTGTTTGTTATTTGTTACTATTAAGTCAGAACCCATTTTTTTAAACTTAGTCAAGTTACTTGGTTTTTGTAGATTCTCTGAGAAGTTGATCAGAATAAATGGCTCCTCCCACAACAAGTGTTCCTTTTTTGGATTCGATCCATCAATCTATCACGTCTAAGTGAGCGATTTGTGACTCTGAGATGTTTGTTTTGTGTAGTCATATTTATATAACAGCATCATCTGACAATCGCAAATCAGAGCAAAGTGCCTCTAAATCTTTGTCCTCCATCCTACAGTTTTCATCAAAATATGGAGAAACTGAAATCAATAGGTTTTCCTGTGGTTTACCGGTCTCATTTTTTACCCATTATGATTGTTTTTAACTGGTTCGGGAGGTGAAGAAGAATTTAAATCGGACCCGGAAAAAAAACTAGACAAATATTGAGCAAAGCAAAAATTGAGTTTGGCACATTCTTGCATAAGCCCAACTCAATTTTTGACTGTTCTATATGCTGACTATTTGTAATCTAAGTGTTTTTGAAAACCTTAGAGGAATAGTTTCAATTGAGATGAATTTGTCAGTTCTAAGTTGTTCTGACATTGTTTGATGGTTTTTAGGTCTGTTAAATTGACCCTACTTTGTTTAATCATTGATAGTTGTCCTTATCGATGCTATTTCTGATGATTGTATTTGCTATGCTTAACTGTTATGTTGACATTAAACGTCGAGGCACTACTAGCAATTCGTTTTGCTTATAGAATAAATATTAGCCTGGTTTTAGTTTGATTATGAGCAAGCAGAATCAGTGTTAACTGTACAAATAAAGCAGCAGTTTGTTATCGTGCCGTTCAGTTGGTTTATTAAATTGGTAATAATTCAAAAACAGCTGAACAAATGGCTAAGAGTGAGAGCTGTCTGTTTTTTTTGTTCATTTACTATTTATTTCGGTATTTAAGTCCTTCATAGTTAAAAAAATCGGGCAGAATGAAAGTATTTTAAATAGTGTCTGCCGAATTATCAAACTAATTCATTAAGATTTAATGAATCAGTTTGATAATTCGGCCAATATTATTTAAAATGATTAAGTTAAACTAAAATGCTCGCTTATCTGATAAATCTATGTTTTCACCGGGAATCGGTTCGATTAGGTTTCCACACGCTAAGTTTAGTTTTGTATTGCGTCTTCTATAAAAACCTGGTCATTCAATCTGAAATATGTTTATAGTACTTGTGAAATTTTGCGGCCCCGTTTTGATAGGTCAGGTACTTAAAACGGAATTTAAACCCCATGTTCTTAGCTTGGGTACTTTGTTCCAATTCAACTCCTCGCCATTTCCTAAGGCAATGAGGTGACACGTCTCGACACTATTGACTCCAGAAACCCTGCAGCTATCGGTTGACCAGATTTAAGTACCAGTGCACTAATGTAAACACCGTGCTTTAATTCCTCCCAATCTAGAACAAACAGTAATCTTATTGGCACGTGTTCCAGTTGTATTGATCCAAATATTGGGATTTGTCAAGTATTTACTAATAAGTTAGAACAACCGGTCCACGAAGACATTGATATGTTCATTGGTGCTTCTGGATATCCAGACAACTATGTAGAATTCATTCTGGTTTGAAAGTAGATTAAGTACTCCTGCATGCTTCCAGACTACTTGGACTCGAAGGGTCTGGATTGTCAAATGGGTTAAAGTTAGTTTATAAATTCATGCTGATAACATTTAAATTTTCTCACTTTGTTTCCAGTGGTGTTATATTTATTGTCTTATTATGATTTATCTAAGGGCATATAGCTGTGGATGGCCATGATTTTTTGATGTGATCTGAAATTTAGTGCGAACCGTAGTTTTTGAGATCTTTAAAATGTCTTTTTTTCGTTTTTCGGGGTTCTCTGGCTCTATGGACCTATTGCTATTGTAACTTTGTTATTGGATTAATTTTTAGTCGTACATAACTGGACTATTTTTAACGAATTTTGAGAGATAAAGAAAAGTTGGACCAAAAGTTTTTTTTCACCAACTCAAGCTATAATATGGGATCCAAATTTTATGAAGGTACACCATACCCATGAAGATATTAGGCGATACTTTTTTGCAAATTTTCTTTTGCATACTTAGCTTTGGGTCTGATTTTTTTGATAAAATACAATTTATCATTTCACCTATTTTCAACCTAGTCATTTGTTGTGGTCCTTTGCGTTAAATTAATGTGACATAAACAACCAAGTAGCGAAATAGCAGGAATGTAAACAATTTTGCAAATAAGAAATACCTGTACTTTGGGCTGTTGTTTTAAAGGCACAGAATTTATGCTTGTGCATAAAGGCTGTTTTTTTCTAAATGTGACAATAATTTGCAATAAAAAGGGTCATGGTTATTTGAAGTAAAAGGTTGTCAATGTTGTCTACAACTATTTTATTCTTATACAAGATTACTTATAAGGCTTATTTTGATATTTTGCTACCCCTCCCCTCGTCCGCCCGCCATAGTCGGCCCTAGTTGTTGTAAGTAGGCCTTGCGGCTCTTTTGTATGAACAGCTAGCTAGCTTAATTGGACCGGAGTCTAATTGGCTCCTCGCATTTGGGAGATTGCTTTTACTTTGCTTTCCCCGGGGACTTAAATTCTTTAAAAAAAAACACTATTTCCCCGGGGACTTAAATTCTTCAAAAAAAAACACTACTTTTTCATTAAAGTAAATCAGAAAAAAATGCATGCGCCTTGGAAACATTATGTTGGAAGAAAATGCACCAGAAAATGAGCGAATGTAAGCCTGCAAAAAGTACACGATGCACACCCTAATTTCATTTCACATTTAGGGCAAATGTGATTTTTATTAGAATTGAATACTCTTTTATGGGTAATCTATTTTTTGGTAAATGTCTGAAATGATTCTTTCCAAGAGTTATAAGTTAAAAAAAGTTGAGGAAAATAATTTTAATTTTAATTTTGTTCAGCATTGCAAATTATACATTGTAGGCAAGCGTAAGAATTGTTTTGGTGTTTTTTGCAAGTTCCGTTTTTGATTTGTGCCTTGGCTAGTATGGATGATAGGGTTAATTCGAGTCGACTTAATATTTCATTTGAGGCAGTATTATCTTAGCTTAACGTGATCTGATTGTCAATGTGCGCTGTGCTCTCATTACGAGATTATCTCTTAATCTCCACTCTAAACTTCATAATCAGCATCATGGACTTCAGAAGATTCAGAAGACCCCCAATTTTTTCAGAACCCAGATAAACCACTGATCTATTTTTTGGCGATAGAATAACTCTACTTTTATTGGAGATAGAAGCATGCGGATATTATTTCAGCGTAGTATTTATTTTACTTATTTTTCAAAAAGGATCGGTTGCTCCCTCGTTGATGAAAGCTTTATAACATCGTTCTTTTTCCTAATGCTGAAATAAAATTGGAACTTTTTCGTTTGATTTTGGAAGATTTCAAACAAAAAAAGGTTCGTTTGACTTTAATTTAAGACATCAACTCAAATTCAAATTAGGGGTCAAACCAGTGGTTTATCAAGATTTTGATCTTCTACCATTTCCCACCACATGCCGTTTTCTGTGTTTCGCAGCTTTTGTCGTAGTAGTGCATTTTTCATAAAAATTGACTGATGGCTGCAATACGCTATTACAAACCCATCTTTTTTGTATAAAGTTTTGTAAAATCAATGGTTACATTGTAAATTTAATGTTTATGTACAAAAATTGGCATGTGGTTTAGAAACGTTAGAAGAGACCAAGATTTTGTAAAAAAAAATTCAAAATTGGGACTTTTTCAGCCTGTCATTTTTCATCACAATCCGAATGCCTGAATATAATTTGCTTATAGTAGATAATTTGCTTTCCAAGTAAATTGTCACAGGTCGGGGGGGGGGGGGGGGGGGGGGGAGTTTATTATGTATACAGTTTTCAGTTTTTGCAGCTTTTTTTCGTGTGAAGCGGGCTTCTTTTCTCATAGGGTCATAAAAAGGTGTCTTCTATAGCAAGACCTGATTGATTGGTTGCCGGTTCAGTCCAGCGTGAACAAAAGATATGTGACAGGAAGTTATAAAGGGAAGTTATAAAAACCTTGTCGCGTGAATACATTTCTCATTAGGTGATCCTTTCGTATTCCCTATTTGTCATACTAGATAATTTAAAAATCATGTTACTAAATAAAAAACACAGTAAAATCCTCAAAATTGCAGTTCAGATATCAGATAAAAATAGTTAAATTAATTAAGTCTTTTTAGAAAATGGTATTTCTAAAATATGAGAAAGGTAATTTAAATTTATCTAGGGAACAATTCTGGTCACTATTTAAGATTAAATCACAACGAATCAGTTCAATTAAACCAGTCATTCAGTTATCTTCAATCCATCTTGTTCCAAAGATAGCATATCCTTTTTAAGATCTATGAAAACCAGCTGCGCGACTTGGAAAGTCTTTAAAGTGTTGAAGATATTCATATAAAATGTTATTCGCATTATATTTCTGAAGGAACACCTTTTGGTCAGAAGGGGCAAAGTTTCTGTGTAAAAGGGGGAATGTATATCGTCGATAACCCTCCCTAAGTATGTTAATGAGTACTGCAGCAGTTAAAACTTCTTAACACCTCAAATAATTTTATCAATTACAAATTATCTACCAAACAAGTGACGCTTTTTGAAGTTTGGCAATAAAAATAAACAAATGATATACAGTACTTGAAATAGGGATTTTTTTTGTGTTTTGGCAGAGCTTCGAAAATCAATTTGATCGACTTAAAAATGACAAAAATTTCGAAAAACCCTCGAAAAAATCCTAGATCCGCGCCTGGATGAACCCATCATGTTTTAGTCGTCTGACTGGACACGAAGACGGGGCAAGCTGTATAGATCTGTCTCACTGTGGAAAATTCCTCTGGACGGGGGGACTAGACAATACAGTCCGCTGCTGGGACATCGCCCAGAACCAACAGGTCAGTTGAATAGAATATTTAAGTAGCAAAATGTTGGAACAGACAGAAATAATCATGCAAATTTGAATTTTTAGCTGACCTTAGCACGGAAAAATGGTATGAAATAGGTCAATTTAATTAATTTTGTCTGTTTAAGTTTTTCGCAACTCTCTATACTAGAAATGACCTCAGATTTCAGAGATATTTTTCAAGGCACAAAGGTCGAATGGCCAAAAGTTTCCAACCATAGAAAATTGTTTGAGAAAAAATGGCGAAGTCGCTAATTTCTCCGTCTATTAGTTAAAAAGTCGTTCGGCACTTAGAGGCTCACGATGATTCGTGCTCGTTGCAAACGGTAGAGGCAACAATTCTCAGCCCAGAAACACCAAAAAAATTTGCAAGTTGTTCTTAAAATGGACACTACAGCAGTTCTCCGTAAAGAGATGAACAGCTCGAATGATGGTCCTTCCCCTCATGAATTGAACTATTAAATTTGCTCTCGTGGTCCTTTTTCAGGAGACTTGCTCAAGTAAACACGTGAACAGTTCCCTTTAAACAGTTTTCTTAAAAAACACGTGAACATTTTTGAGAGTGAAGAAAAAAAAAGGTCTTGTTCTCAAAGTATCCTTCAAACAGCTTAAATTGAGAGTTAATTTTCACTTTTTTGCTGATTGGCTTATATAACATTTTCTACCGTTCGCTCTTTATACCATGGAGAAATTTTCCCTCGACCTTGAAAAAAATTGGTTAAAATTTTCGACTTGGTTTCGAATTTCTTAAATTTTCATTGATTTTGACTTGATAATGAGACCAGTCTATTGATATTCAATGGCATTTACGCAAAATAAACTCTATAATGTTATTAAAATGACGCAATTCTGATGACGTGAATTGTGATTTAAACGAATGATGGCACTAAAATTATATTTCGTAAAAAAAGTTGTCAAAAAAAGAACAACTTGCCCATGATTTATAAAATTAATTATGATTTTTGAAATTGCCATTTTGAAAGAACGCCGAAATGACCAGTTAGCTGCCTATCGAGTAATGTCTTTAAATGTTTTAATTTCATTTTGAATTTTGATTGCGTTTGCGCTACAGGTGAAGGAGACTGACTTTGCGGCTCAGATCTTCTCCCTCGGTTGCAGTCCAACAGACGACTACATAGCAGTAGGCATGGAGAACAGTCGAGTGGAGGTGCTACATGCAAACAAACCTGACAAGTACCAGATAAACTACCACGACAGCTGCGTACTGTCACTCAAGTTCGCCAACTCAGGTAAAGATTTTTTGCACCAAGCTGATTTTTTTTGTACCCAGTGAAAAGTTTCCCTGTAATTGAAAAACCAACGAAGTGCTACTTGCACAGCAGATGGCCTTACTTGTTTTTTTTAGTTGCCTCTAAATATCTTGTAATTGATGTTTTTGCTCTCGAGATTAGGGTGCGAAGGGGGGAAATAACGGAAAAAAAACCCTTTGACCGATTAATTGTCCTCAATGGGATTTGGTTTTGTATTTTTTGAGACGTTGAAAAATTTCAACAAACATTTTATTTTCTCTCAAAAGCTACTCTATTAATTTGCAAAATAAGTGGTGCCATTGGAAAGACCGACTGCTACCCTGTAGTCCTGCGTACTCAAATTGACTCTTTTACCTTTCGCCACTTTCTACGTTCTTCTAAAATCCCAATGGAAGAATGTTTGCCCCGTTTTTGTGGATTTTTTGAAAAGGTACCCTGTAAAATCTGAGATTAAGGATTCAATTGAAAGAACAGGTAGCGGGCATATGACTATGACGTTGCATCATAGTTTTTGAGGTTAAATTTTTGACCGGTTCTAAGAACTCAATCAAAAGATAATGATGCACAGATCTTCTAAATGAACAGTAATATCCTAATATTTGTAGAAAAGGTGACAAGGCCATAGGAAAGGTCCTTTTTTTGAAGTTTTTGTCGTTTTTTGGAAATTTCTGCACATTTTCTGAAAAGTACTATGTCAAACCTGAGATTGAGGGTTCAATCGAAAAACCAAGTAATAGCGATCTTTTCTGCGCAAGGGCCTGTTCCCATGCTTATACAGAGAATCTCTATGGATTTAGGAAAAGTATAATTTTTTGATTTGACCGTTTTTTTTTTGGAAAGTTAGCTTTTCTCGAAAACTAAACAACCAAATCTGACATTAAGAGTTCAATTGAAAAAACCGTTTTGTAGGTATCTGCCCTAAATATGGGAGAATCCCTTACTTTAATAGAGAAACCGCTATGGCTTTAACCAAAGTCCAATTTTTCTAATTTTGAAAATCACGCATTCCTCCCGCATCAGTTCAATATATTCATAAAAATATCAAATAGGTACCTCTAGCTTTAGCTAAGCAACTAGTGCTCAAGGTCACCGATGTTGTCAACAATTTAACACAAAGTTTATGTTTCGTTTTAGGCAAGTGGTTCATCAGCACCGGCAAAGACAATGCAATGAATGCGTGGAGGAGCCCTTACGGGGCTAATTTGTTACAGCAGAAGGAAAGTGCCAGTGTGTTGTGTTGTGACATCTCCTCTAACGACAAGTACCTCGTCACAGGCTCAGGCGACAAAAAAGCCACGCTCTACGAGGTATGACCGGGATTTACTCATTGTTTTTTTTTGGAGAGGAGGGGGGAGTTATATTCAAAAATCAAAATTTTTAATTTTGTGATCTTTCTAGTGAAAATATGAACGCGTAAAAAGCTAAGCGTACCCAAAATTGCTTACGTAAAATGGTTGTCAAAACCCAAAGTGGTTTTCCTAAAATGTGATATTGTAGGTATCAAGGCGCATTGTAGGTACCATGTTCATTAATTCATTCTTTTTTTCTTCATTTTAAAATCAGTCAAATGGTTGGAATTATTAAGGAATGGAAAAAAACATCAGTTTTCCAAGCTCTGAGATCTAAATTAATCATACAGCTATCTTTTTTTTAAAAGGATATGAAAATGGTATGATGTTTTTTTTAGCCTATTGATCAAGCATTCATTAACAATCATCGAGTAATAACCTTATTACTTCTGATTTAGGTTAAATTCAACCCAGGTTCCTCGTCCGAAAACTCCGCCCCATCTACCCTCGCATCTCTAGTGAATGGCGGGACTTCATCTGCAGCCAGCACTCCCGTTTCAACACCAACCGCCGCATCCTCGTAGGAACCCAGTAGTCCTTTGTCCTTTTTTGAACACAACAAGTCAAGGTCACTAGAAATGTCATATGTCAAACGGCGATGATTTGTAAACGAGTTTATTGTTGCTGTAATGCAGCGATAACGAGAAACAAATGATGCACAAACAAAACATCTTAAGCCCTCTGCAACGCCTAAAGATGTTGCAGTTCCTGATGATTCTCCCTTGATCCAGCAAATGCAAATCTTCCAAAACTTCAACGATGACTCACAAAACTTGAAATTAAATCAATGTTGTAAAAATTGGAAAACTTCGACAAATTTGTGGATAAAAGTGTCTCATGCAGCTGTTTTGATGTTATTACTGCTACTTGGAAATGCAATTTAATTAATAGTTCTAGAACATTCTGTTTATCAGTTAATGCTATTTTGAATTTGTCTTATTACATTGTTAATCAGAGAGCTATGCGCAATTTTTTGTTCTTTTTCCAATTCCTAATTTACATTTTGTGAGCTGGGCTATTTTGATGCTATATTTCTAGTTTCATTTTTACCTAATCTTATCTTTCATATATTTATATTTATCTTTTTGTGCCCTAGTTTCTATTTTGTTTTACGATAACGTCACATACCATACATAGACAATATGAAGGAACATCAATACCCGCCCTTAAATGAAACTGAAAGATAAAATTTTTTAGCGCGTATTTGGAAATAGGCTTTATGTTACTTCAGCAATCAAGTTTTTTCTGTAAATGTTCTAGCAACCAATTGTATTCCAGCTATGATGACTCGAACACAATTGAATGGAACCGAGTTTGTAGTTGATATTCGAACTGTATTCTACTCCATAGTAAATGCCAAATTGTTGGTACTATCGTTGACTTAGCTTGCTATTATCGGTCAAAAAATAGTTATTTTTAGTTTAATTCAATTTTTGACAGTATAGCCTATGTTAAAAGTACTTAAAAAAAAGGTTTCCGATATCAAAATGAGCAACTAATTAATCTTGGTCAGATTCGAGGAACGAACAAAATATATTTTCAACAGCTTGGCAGCAACTAAAATTGTGACTCTGTAGTACATGTAGTGTTTCGGTGTCCTAGGTAGAATTGCAATCTTTCTTTTTCTGTCTCTCTTATCTTCTCAAAATGTTCAAGTCTCTAATTTGACTACAATTTCGCTCATCTCAAAAGCAGTGCGGCATGAATGTTCAGAACAATTTACTATTTTTTCAAGCTCAAATTTTTTCAACGACCAAGAAAAGTAGCTAGGCCAAATTTATGTGCAATTGATGCACCAAAAAATCGAATTGTTTCTGTTCCGAAAGTTTCCCCCCATTTTTAATGAAAACGGCGTGACGCTTGTGCTCGCCGCATTTTTCTTTCTGAGGCTGCATTTCTTAAACCATTCGAAAAAAAATTAGACCTTGGGCTCAAAAACAAATAAATATAATTTTTCTGTTATTTTTTGTTCGACTTTCGAAGAAAATGGAATAATTATGCTCGGTGTGGTTTTTTTTTACTCAGTCAATTTTCACCGATCGAAATAATTGTCAACAAATTTTTTTATACTCGGTTGAAGAATAAAGTTGGAGTTATACTCGGTAGACTTTTTGAGTTCAAATGTAAAAAGATATTTTACCTCCGATATTTTTTTGTATAGTTCTGGGGGTTTGAAAATTTGCAATGTTCTAGACTAAATTATGCGCTTTGCTCTGATATACGAGCAGTCTTGTTCTTGTTTAGCAATGGGAACTTGAAAAATGCTTTTTGGGATAATTCATGAACGCTTCTCACAAGTTTTCAATTACCACGCGTAATGTTGACGGAACATAAATTTATGAGGCTAAAGAAAGATTGATTCCAAAATCATGCGATGCACGCAAATAAACTGCAAATAAATTTGTGCTTAAACTGCGCTCCAAAATGATGATTTGAAAATCCTTTTTTTTCACCTTTTTAATTTAGCAAATTTCAGATACCTTAATGCTCAGTCAAAAATCAGGGCTTTGTCTGAATAAGAGAAATCTTGGTATAAATTTTAATCCTAACCGTTTTTGCTCAATTGGATTGTGTTTTAAATGGTTCGGTACCTAACTACATGAATTAACTTGATCGATAGTTAGTTTGTTAGATTTCTAACGAAATTTCTATTTCATCTGAAAAGTATTGATTCCCTGCCTCAAAATTAAAAACATTGTAATGTAATTATTTTTTGTGAAGTTCTGGGGTTTGAGAAACACAAATATAAGATAATTGGTGTTTTACCCGTTTTCAATCAACGCTTGTTGTAGAGAGCTAATCAATTAGGCTCAAAAAATTCAAATTTTGTGAAAAGTAAGTATCATGGCATCAACTCAAAGTCATATTCTCACTATGAATATTCTCATCACCATAAGTAATGAGTAGATGGAAACGGCATCTTAAACACTTAATGAAAGTGATTGCAATTTTATTTACAGATGCGATGAAAACCCAGCTACCAAGTTTGTTTCCGGACAGTTTCGATTGAAAAAATAAAGGGCTAATAAATTAATTATTTTCTAACTCAACCAAACTTATTTAAAAAACAGATAATTTTCATTATAGGTTTTTAATCCTTGTTATTTGTTTCTATGAAAATACCAAATTGAGACGAAACAACAAAGTTTTGTTTTGAAAAAGGTCAATTAAACCTCTTCTTTTTAATTTTTAATAACTATTAATTGAAATCAGTTACTTAAGCCATCAGAGAAGTTTTGGTTATAATCAAATTCTTTAAAACATTTTGATCCCTATGATGAACTATCCCGTTCAAAACTGTGAACTACAAATATCGCAAAATATCAAAAAAATTGTTCGGAAAATTTTTCAACAATTATCAACTGTACCACTTTTAGCGCTAACTGGGTCTTTAAACCTTCATTTTTTTTTTTCATTCAAAAGACTAGAACAACCAAAAACTTCACAAAAAACAAAAAGTTTAAGCAACTACAAAAGTGCAACAAGGATTGCCGGTTACCATGTAACTAGCACAAAATGTTCCCACCAAAGTCTTAAAAATACAACAATTATTTTTTCAAATTACTGTGATTTTTTTTCGGTGTCGCGTGATAAATAGATCTGAACAAAAAAAGTGACTAAAAATATTCGGTAGTCATGATAAACTAAGCAATTCGATGAAAAATTATTTTACAATTTGACTTGAAAACAAACAAAAATTAAAACTGTTCAAAAGTTTCATCAGTTTTTACTGTCTTTTTTGAAATTTCGAAGTTTTTGATTTAAAAAAAGAACTAAGACACTCAAAAAAACTAATTTTATTCGCGTAAAATTGTTTTCACGGCTAGAATTAAGCTATTGTAAGCTTTTAGGCCATTAAAATAAGCTCTTGCAAGATTTCTCGCTCATTTTAATTGCTCAAAATAAGACGAAAAATAAAAAACTTCAAACCTTTTTTTCTCAAACTGGGATGATGTTTCAAAAAATTTTAAGGTCGTTCGAATCACGACTGAATGGGCTTTAAAATTATTTATCACTCAACTCTCTCCGAAGTGTTGTAGCTGATTTTTGTGGTAGCTGATTTTGCATGAAAAACTAAAAAAAAAGAAAAACATGGAAAAAACCAAAATACGCCCAAATACAAAATTCCTCCCCATTTTTCAAATGGTCGACGCCACATTTTTTAGTCAGTTAAGCTGCAAAATCAACTAAATGCAAACAATTTATTTCAAAAACAGCGGCGAGAAAAACAAATCAACAACCCAAGATAAAAACATGAATACCTTAAGATGGAAAAATTCAATAAATTCACAAACAATTCATTTACTTCCCTACATTTCACTCGATACTTCCAAAGCGTTACCATTGAGGTGAAATTAAACAATAATAGTTTTCAAAACAAAACTAAACACCAAGCGAAAATTTTAAATAAATTTTTACCAATATTGCAACCGTTCGCTATGACGTCACCCTATGTCGGCTTATAAAAAACATCCAAATCTATCGTAAAACCGACGCTAAATTGTCAAAAACGAATGCAAAACACTGTAAGACGAAAAAATCAAAATTTGCGGTACTAATAAGTATTTAAGAAAACTGATTATGACTTTTAAAAATCCAAACTCCTATTGAAAGTTGTATGCACAAAATTTAAAAAAAGCTGAAACTTGGAATGAAAACCGCTAGTTAACATAAAAAAATGATGTTTTTGAAAATTCATGTTGCACATTCATGTTGCAATCTTATCTCTGGGTATAACAAAAAATGAACATAGATTACAGTTTAGAAGAAAAAAAAGACAAAGAAAGTTAACTTGAAACAAATGAAAAAAAAATGATTTTGCTGATTAAATTTTGTAAAATAAAGTGTTCCATTACCAGATTTGACAATTTTTGCTGCTATAAGAAAAATTTGATATCCTTGCAGTTTTCTGGACAATTCAATTAAAGTTTTCTTCAATCAGTTTCATGATGTTGTGATGCTGTGGGGTCTTATGATACAGTTCAGTTTATAGGGTTTAAAATTTTTTTTTAGACTGGCAGAAAACAGCCTTCACGAAAGTAAATCCATATTTTAATCCAAAACCATGTGTTAGCCTATATTGGAATTCATTTTGGATCGAAACCTTAATATTAGTAAATCAATTTGTATTTAACGAGCCGAATTATACCTACAGTTTACTAGAACTTCTATTCGGTACAAATATCACGAAATTGTGAGGAGATAGCGCGCGATGATTAAACTTTTTTTTGCTAAGAAACGTCATTTTTTGAAATAACTCAGAAAAAATCAACAAAACTAATTTAATAAACTTGCGTTTCAAACTTTCATTTTACCGGACAATTTTTATTTGTCATTTTGTTTCAATAATCCGACTTTGTTTTTTGACTTGGAAATCACCAATAGAGCGTCTTTGGTGGAAAACTTTGATTGAAAATTCTCAATGGTTTCATCTGCTTTGGTTGTAAAATCATATGCAAGAAAAAACATTTAATCTTGTAGATTTTTTGGCGGCTTGTAATCCAAATAAAGCCTAAGTATGCTAGTGCTTCCATGAAAAAGAATGCCTATTTTTGCAATGAAAACTCAGATACTAAGTTTTTTTTCTTGTAAATTAAATTGAGTTAAAATTGAGTTAAAACAACAAACTTTTGTTCTGAAAAAAGTCGATTAAATACTTTATTTGCAACATTTTTGATACAATTTCTATTGAAATGAGTGATTTAAGCTATGGGAGACGTTTCTGATATAAGTAAATTGATTAAAAAATTCGACCACAATGTTAAAATAGCCCGGTCAAAATGGCGAGGACAAAAAATGCAAAATTTCAATAAATTAATTAAAAAAAAATTGAAAAACTGTACTTGTATAACCATTTGCGATAGTCTGCGCTATAAATCTTCATTCGTTGCTTCTTTAACTATTATAGAAAAAAAACAAGAAAAATCTTCAAGAAAATGCAAAAAAACTTACACAACTACAAGAAGCACAAAGTTATTTACTCAGTAAACCTGTGATATCATCCCAATTTTAACAATTAACTTCAAAAACCAAGGCAAGAAAAACAAATATACAAACCAAGATAAATACTTGAATCCCATAAGATTAAAACAAATAAAATAATTTTAAAAACGACTCATTTGAAAAAAAATCACTTCCCTAAATCTCACTCGATATTGACGAACGTTAACTTGAAGATGAATTCATACAAAGTCATTGTTGGAAAAAAAGTAAAATTCAATCCAAACCTTTTTATTTCTTTTCAAACAACCTTTTTGCCATTATTGAAATAATTTGCTCTGCCATCACCCTAAATTGGCTGGTAAGAGCTGTCCTCATCGAAAGCCAAACAGGTGTTAGATTGTAGGAAACGAATGCAAAACACTGCAAAACCGAAAAATCGGAAATCAGGGTACTGATCATGATTTAAATTAAAACTGATTATACCTTTTAAAAGTCCAAGCCTATAAAATGTTGTATGCTCAAAACTACAAAAAAACTGAAAGTTGGAAAGAATACCATTAGCTCAACATAAAAATTGATCTCTTTTTAAAAAATCGTTTTGCTCATTCTGGTTGCAAACTCACCTCAGGGTTTGACGCCAATCCAGCAATAATTGAATATTGATTAACATCTAAATGAAAACAAGAAAAAGAAAGTGAATTTTTTTAAAAATGAGCAAAAATGGTTTTGTTGATTATCTTTTTCAAAAAGTGGTCTTGTACAAGATTTGATGATACTTGCTCGCATAAGCAAATTTACATTTCCTTGCAGTTTTCTGAGCAAAGCACATAAAGTTTTCTTCAATCGGTTTAAAAAATTTTTGTGCTTGCGATACAATTCAATTTTTATGGGATTAAAAAAATTGGTTTTAGACCGGAAGCAAATAGCGTTTCCGAAAGTAAATACCTAGCTTAATCAGAACACATCTGTTAGCCTATATTTGATTTCCTCGACTCTTTTCTATCAAAACCCTAATAATAGTAAATCAGTTTCTCTTTAACGAGCCCTCAGAAAAACATTTTTGATCTTTCAATTTACGATGAAAACAAAGAAAAATATCAATGAATTAATAAACTTTATTTCTTTTTTTTTCTTTTCTTTCAGAACTCTTTCTAATAAAAACCAACAAATCCTGTATTCAAATTTGTCTTGATAGTTTTAACCTACAAAGGTAAGAATTGAACGCTTTGGATTGTGCATAAAGAAAAAAGGCAAAACCTCAAGGTGATAACTTTAAAAAGGCTGCTAAGGCCGCGTGAACCTTCAAGAAAGATTCTCCCGAAATTCAAATAGTGTTCGCCCGAAAATTTTTCTAATCCATGTTTCACAGAAATAATTAAAATTGACAACAATTAATTGAAAAAAAAACTTCCCTAAAAGATTGACAAAAAAGATTCAATTCAGCCAATTTATACCTAAAAACGAACGGAAATTGTGAAAAGATAGCGCGCGACGTTTTGCGTTAGACGGGGCTAGAAACTTTCATTCGTTATTTCTTCATAGCTAATTTAAAAAATTTATGAAATTCTAGTGGTTTTTTTGTTTTTTTTTGTTTCGACAAGTGTCATTTACATCTGCACACTTTAAGGTAAGCTTAATTGGACACAGGAATGACAAACACTAACTACTTGTTCAATTTCATTATTTACTCATTTTCAGACACTCCATAAGAAAGAGTTTCCACTAAGATGTCTTCTGAATAAAAAATCACTGAAAATTTATTTTTCCTGAGCTCGAAAAAATCAAAAAAACGCTACAAAAAACTATGAGAAGTGCGTAGTATTTGAAACAATGAGAAGTGTTGAAGTATCAACTGTGATTTCTACTCTTTAGTGTTGCTAGGCATCACATGTAATGGGAATTGATTATTGTGGTGCCTGCGTAAGGATGCGGTTGCTGACGTACCTGGTGGTTGTGAGGGTGCAAAGATCCGGATCTTTCTGAGAGCGTTGTAGTTCCTAATGGTTTTGATTTTGATGAAGTTCCTTATAGTTCCGAGGGTGTTGAAAGTCCTGCTGGTGGTTCCCTGGATACTCCCCATGTTTTTGATGGCTGTGAAAGTGTTGATGTTAATGATGGTTGCTCATAATGCTTTTTTGCAGATGGTTTATAGCACTAAAAATAGTATTTTTTGGTAGAATTGTGTCTGAAAAGGAAACTTGGCCAAGTTTTTAGTTTTTTCGGTATACAGAAAGTCTTTGCAGTCACGAAGAATGAATATCTGCATAACTCCTGCTAAAACTGAACTCAATTGACTGCGTTGGCGTTGTCTTTCAATTTGAAAGAAGTTTTGCTATTTGAAACTTTGTCTGAAACTAGTGTGCACTTCTGAAAATTTGCATTAGTTGATATTTGTTTGCCAATTTTTATCCGGCAATTTCTCCAAAAAGTTTGGCTTCTACAAAAAGTCGAACATTTTCTGCTGATTTCGAATATCAAATCAACAAGTATAGTGCCATTCTTTTGGGTCGCGATCTGGGATGTTATGATGCCGGCAGCTATGATGTGGCTTCGAAGACAAGTCAGATGGGGTTCGAGAGTTTTGCTTGGTTGGAATATCGTATACCATGTTCGAGCCATGGTTGGTTTGTATGTCGACTCGTACGTCGAGTTTTTTGTCGATTTGTTCGTCGAGTCGTCGGTCAGTTCGTAGGTGAATTTGTGAGTCGGTTGGTATGTCAATTCGTATATCGGATTGTATTTCAAATTAGCATCGACGGTTTTGTATTTTGACTAAAATGAGTTTAGAAAATGTTTTCAAAATAAAATTGAACGAATTTCTGTAAAGCCTGAATTGAGACGCTTTTCATACTCAGTTTGAAGCAAATCCAGCAATGAAAGAATTGATTTAGAGATGTTATATAAGATATCTGCTTCATTCCGTAATTAATTGTTTGTTTAATTAGTCAGCGTTTTATTTCGAAAAAGGTCATTCTTAAAACTTAAACCGATTCGGCAACTTCATTAGGTTAAGGGTAGGTTAACTTCATAACCAACTAACAGACTTCATAGCTAATTAAAGAGTCACCTTTACATTGTTTGTTTTGAGAGATTCTAAAAAGCCAAAAATAGCGTCACTAATTGTTTCGAGAGATTTTCTGAGCCAACTTGTCACTATATTATTTGAGTAATTTTTTTGATTGAACAATTGATTTACAACAGTTTTAATGGTTTCATAAATCGTGCTTTTCATCCGTGCATCATCTCTGAGTTTAGAAATAAAAAAAAACTGGTAGAAAACATGAAATGAATCGATTATGAAGACAACTAAAAACGATCTTATGTCAATTAACCCCTATTTCTGAGAGGGGAAATAGTTGACAAGACGCATTAAAATTTTCTCTGATTTTCTGACATTTTTTTTCGTTCGGTTCGCTCCACTCTACAGCGCAGCGAACTGTAAGTTCTCATCAGCTCAAATTAGGTTTCATTCATTTCAAACCTCAAATAATGACAATAGGTTTTGACTAGTTGAAATCTCAAATGTTGACATTACATTTTGTTGATTGCGTTCCGATTTAGATCTAAACAGTTTTCAAATACATAGGCTTTAAAAAACAGTTAGTTTAACTGTTCATATAGTTTTGTCATGCATCAGTTTTTTTCATCAAAGTTTTTTTCTGAAAATTTTCAAGACAAATAGAACTGGATAAAAAAACAGTTTCCTATCAATATTTGAGCATTTGAGATAAGACAATTAACTGGGAAATAGTGGGAAACAAAAATAACAAAAATACAATTAAGCGGAAAACTCATCGATCGAGCATCCAATCGATTGGTTTTATGGAGAAATAGCCATTTTTGGCACCTCAGATGATGATGACAGGCTGAGTTTTCTGTCTCGTCGAGGATTTGGAATTTCGGTGGGCCTTAATTGGGATTGAAAGCGAGTGAAATGTTTCCAGATTTTAACTAGTATAGGAGGCCATTAGTTCGATCTTCTGATTTAGCCACCGTGCATTTTCTGCATTGACGGCCAAGTTCTTACAGCAAATTACAAATAGAAAATTGTTCCGCTAGAAAATCTCTTAGTTGTGCGTTTGAGGGAGTTGGTCACTCTCGAAATAATGGATCTATACCTTGATTGCTGAACTAGTCTCTTGGTCTTGGAGTAAAAAATAAAAATTGAGTTCAAAGGTCAGGTGGTCACCTTCCAATCTCTTTCTCAACACATCTAGCAAAATAAAGGCGTATTTCAAAATTATCGTAGCTCAAAATACTTTTTTTTGAAAAAAAATCGAAATAAACAAAATCTTGACGTTGATTGACTAAACAATCCATACAAACTATGAAAAATGGTTTTTATTTATTGGGACACCGCCGTAACTAATAATGGTTTGTAAAGTATCTTGTCGGCTAAATTGTCTTTTTTCTTCTATGTTTAAGCCAACCGTATTGAAGTTTAAAAAAACTGAATTATTTTAAAAAAACTGTTCGATACCGGTTTCACATCCTAATTTAGTCAGGCATTGCGTGTTGAACAAATAGCAGTTTTTAAGAATTTGATCATAAATTCCGCGAAGCGCCTAATTTAGTATCAGTTTTGGAACTGACTGTTTGGCTGGTTCTAATAAAAATTAGTTCATTTTAATTTTTGGAATTTACTAGCAGTTTTGCGGATTACTCTAACTCTTATTCATTGTTTTTTCATTTCGATTGATGTTTTTTGTGTTCCAAAAGGCGACAAAACTTTCCAGCAAAAAGGCAACTTTGTCCAGGAAGGCGAGGCTGAACAAGCTCACTATCATGTTTTGTTAAAATTGTGATTTCATTGATTGCTACAAACTGCAGACCATGTGTTGTTGCCCGAATGCTGAGACCCAATTGAACCCAAACGATACTCTGAAAACCAAGTAAATCAAAAGCTGCTCTCTCCCACTCAAAAAAATATTTTGCCTCTAAGTGGGATAACTACCAAAAGAGGCCTAGCTTAATTCGAACAGAAGCGGAGTAGCCTGGGTCGAGATCCCGCTCAAAAACCGCTCAAGATATGAGCGGTTTGAGCGGTTTTTCAGCAAGATTTGAGCGGTTTGGGCGGTTTGAGCGTTTTTTTTTGGAAAAACCGCTCAAACCGCTCAAATTTTGCTTAAAAAGCCGCTCAAAAACCGCTCATTTCTTGCGGTGATTTTTGAACGGTTTCTCAAGCAAGATTTGAGCGGTTTTTGAGCGTTTTTTCTAGATAAACCGTTCAAAAACCACTCAAACCGCTCATTTTGAAGCAAGATTTTGAGCGTAATTGTCTAAAAAAACCGCTCAAAAACAGCTCATTTCTTGCGGTGATTTTTGAACGGTTTCTCAAGCAAGATTTGAGCGGTTTTTGAGCGGTTATTCTAGATAAACCGTTCAAAAACCGCTCAAACCGCTCATTTTGAAGCAAAGTTTTGAGCGTAATTGTCTAAAAAAACCGCTCAAAAACAGCTCATTTCTTGCGGTGATTTTTGAACGGTTTCTCAAGCAAGATTTGAGCGGTTTTTGAGCGGTTTTTCTAGACAAATCGTTCAAAAACCGCTCAAACCGCTCGATTTGAAGCAAGGTTTTGAGCGTAATTGTCTCAAAAAAAACGCTCAAAAACCGCTCATTTCTTGCGGTGATTTTTGAACGGTTTCTCAAGCAAGATTTGAGCGGTTTTTGAGCGTTTTTTCTAAATAAACCGTTCAAAAACCGCACAAACCGCTCATTTTGAAGCAAGATTTTGAGCGTAATTGTCTAAAAAAACCGCTCATTTCTTGCGATGATTTTTGAACGGTTTCTCAAGCAAGATTTGGGCGGTTTTTCTAGATAAACCGTTCAAAAACCGCTCAAACCGCTCATTTTGAAGCAAAGTTTGAGCGTAATTGTCTAAAAAAAACCGCTCATTTCTTGCGGTGATTTTTGAACGGTTTCTCAAGCAAGATTTGAGCGGTTTTTGAGCGGTTTTTTTTAGATAAACCGTTCAAAAACCGCTCAAACCGCTCATTTTGAAGCAAGATTTTGAGCGTAATTGTTTAAAAAAACCGCTCAAAAACAACTCATTTCTTGCGGTGATTTTTGAACGGTTTCTCAAGCAAGATTTGAGCGGTTTTTGAGCGGTTTTTCTAAATAAACCGTTCAAAAAAAGGTCAAAACGCTCATTTTGAAGCAAGATTTTGAGCGTAATTGTCTAAAAAAACCGCTCATTTCTTGCGGTGATTTTTGAACGGTTTCTCAAGCAAGATTTGAGCGGTTTTGAGCGGTTTTTCTAGATAAACCGTTCAAAAACAGCTCAAACCGCTCATTTTGAAGCAAGATTTTGAGCGTAATTGTCAAAAAAAATCGCTCAAAAACCGCTCATTTCTTGCGGTGATTTTTGAATGGTTTCTCAAGCAAGATTTGAGCGGTTTTCGAGCGGTTTTTCTAGTTAAACCGTTCAAAAACCGCTCAAACCGCTCATTTTGAAGCAAGATTTTGAGCGTAATTGTCTAAAAAAACCGCTCATTTCTTGCGGTGATTTTTGAACGGTTTCTCAAGCAAGATTTGAGCAGTTTTGAGCGGTTTTTCTAGATAAACCGTTCAAAAACCGCTCAAACCGCTCATTTTGAAGCAAGGTTTTGAGCGTAATTGTCTAAAAAAAACCGCTCAAAAACCGCTCATTTCGGGTGGTGATTTTTGAACGGTTTCTCAAGCAAGATTTGAGCGGTTTTTGAGCGGTTTTTCTAGATAAACCGTTCAAAAACCGCTCAAACCGCTCATTTTGAAGCAAGACTTTGAGCGTAATTGTCTAAAAAAACCGCTCAAAAACAGCTTATTTCTTGCGGTGATTTTTGAACGGTTTCTCAAGAAAGATTTGAGCTTTTTCTAGATAAACCGTTCAAAAACCGCTCAAACCGCTCATTTTGAAGCAAGATTTTGACCGTAATTGTCTAAAAAAACCGCTCAAAAACCGCTAATTTCTTGCGGTGATTTTTGAATGGTTTCTCAAGCAAGATTTGAGCGGTTTTTGAGCGGTTTTTCTAAATAAACCGTTCAAAAACAGCTCAAACCGCTCATTTTGAAGCAAGGTTTTGAGCGTAATTGTCTAAAAAAAACCGCTCAAAAACCGCTCATTTCTTGCGGTGATTTTTGAATGGTTTCTCAAGCAAGCTTTGAGCGGTTTTTGAGCGGTATTTCTAAATAAGTCGTTCAAAAACCGCTCAAACCGCTCATTTTGAAGCAAGATTTTGAGTGAGCGTAATTGTCTACAAAAACCGCTCAAAAACAGCTCATTTCTTGCGGTGATTTTTGAACGGTTTCTCAAGCAAGATTTGAGCAGTTTTTGAGCGGTTTTTCTAGATAAACCGTTCAAAAAGCGCTCAAACCGCTCATTTTGAAGCAAGATTTTGAGCGTAATTGTCTAAAAAAACCGCTCAAAAACAGCTCATTTCTTGCGGTGATTTTTGAATGGTTTCTCAAGCAAGATTTGAGCGGTTTTTGAGCGGTATTTCTAGATAAGTCGTTCAAAAACCGCTCAAACCGCTCATTTTGAAGCAAGGTTTTGAGCGTAATTGTCTACAAAAACCGCTCAAAAACCGCTAATTTCTTGCGGTGAAGTTTGAACGGTTTCTCAAGCAAGATTTGAGCGGTTTTTGAGCGGTTTTTCTAAATAAACCGTTCAAAAACCGCTCATACCGCTCATTTTGAAGCAAAATTTTGAGCGTAATTGTCTAAAAAAACCGCTCAAAAACCGCTCATTTCTTGCGGTGATTTTTGAATGGTTTCTCAAGCAAGCTTTGAGCGGTTTTTGAGCGGTATTTCTAGATAAGTCGTTCAAAAACCGCTCAAACCGCTCATTTTGAAGCAAGGTTTTGAGCGTAATTGTCTAAAAAAAACCGCTCAAAAACCGCTTATTTCTTGCGGTGATTTTTGAACGGTTTCTCAAGCAAGATTTGAGCGGTTTTTGAGCGGTTTTTCTAAATAAAACGTTCAAAAACAGCTCAAACCGCTCATTTTGAAGCAAGGTTTTGAGCGTAATTGTCTAAAAAAAACAGCTCAAAAACCGCTCATTTCTTGCGGTGATTTTTGAATGGTTTCTCAAGCAAGCTTTGAGCGGTTTTTGAGCGGTATTTCTAGATAAGTCGTTCAAAAACCGCTCAAACCGCTCATTTTGAAGCAAGATTTTGAGCGTAATTGTCTACAAAAACCGCTCAAAAACAGCTCATTTCTTGCGGTGATTTTTGAACGGTTTCTCAAGCAAGATTTGAGCGGTTTTTGAGCGGTTTTTCTAGATAAACCGTTCAAAAAGCGCTCAAACCGCTCATTTTGAAGCAAGATTTTGAGCGGTTTTTGAGCGGTTTTTCTAGATAAACCGTTCAAAAAGCGCTCAAACCGCTCATTTTGAAGCAAGATTTTGAGCGTAATTGTCTAAAAAAAACCGCTCAAAAACAGCTCATTTCTTGCGGTGAAGTTTGAACGGTTTCTCAAGCAAGATTTGAGCGGTTTTTGAGCGGTTTTTCTAAATAAACCGTTCAAAAACCGCTCATACCGCTCATTTTGAAGCAAAATTTTGAGCGTAATTGTCTAAAAAAACCGCTCATTTCTTGCGGTGATTTTTGAACGGTTTCTCAAGCAAGATTTGAGCGGTTTTTGAGCGATTTTTCTAGATAAACCGTTCAAAAACCGCTCAAACCGCTCATTTTGAAGCAAGATTTTGAGCGTAATTGTCTAAAAAAACCGCTCAAAAACAGCTCATTTCTTGCGGTGATTTTTGAACGGTTTCTCAAGCAAGATTTGAGCGGTTTTTGAGCGGTTATTCTAGATAAACCGTTCAAAAACCGCTCAAACCGCTCATTTTGAAGCAAAGTTTTGAGCGTAATTGTCTAAAAAAACCGCTTAAAAACAGCTCATTTCTTGCGGTGATTTTTGAACGGTTTCTCAAGCAAGATTTGAGCGGTTTTTGAGCGGTTTTTCTAGACAAATCGTTCAAAAACCGCTCAAACCGCTCGATTTGAAGCAAGGTTTTGAGCGTAATTGTCTAAAAAAAACCGCAAAAAAACCGCTTATTTCTTGCGGTGATTTTTGAACGGTTTCTCAAACAAGATTTGAGCGGTTTTTGAGCGGTATTTCTAGATAAGTCGTTCAAAAACCGCTCAAACCGCTCATTTTGAAGCAAGATTTTGAGCGTAATTGTCTACAAAAACCGCTCAAAAACAGCTCATTTCTTGCGGTGATTTTTGAACGGTTTCTCAAGCAAGATTTGAGCTGTTTTTGAGCGGTTTTTCTAAATAAACCGTTCAAAAACCGCTCATACCGCTCATTTTGAAGCAAAATTTTGAGCGTAATTGTCTAAAAAAACCGCTCAAAAACCGCTCATTTCTTGCGGTGATTTTTGAATGGTTTCTCAAGCAAGCTTTGAGCGGTTTTTGAGCGGTATTTCTAAATAAGTCGTTCAAAAACCGCTCAAACCGCTCATTTTGAAGCAAGGTTTTGAGCGTAATTGTCTAAAAAAAACCGCTCAAAAACCGCTCATTTCTTGCGGTGATTTTTGAATGGTTTCTCAAGCAAGCTTTGAGCGGTTTTTGAGCGGTATTTCTAGATAAGTCGTTAGAAAACCGCTCAAACCGCTCATTTTGAAGCAAGATTTTGAGCGTAATTGTCTACAAAAACCGCTCAAAAACAGCTCATTTCTTGCGGTGATTTTTGAACGGTTTCTCAAGCAAGATTTGAGCGGTTTTTGAGCGGTTTTTCTAGATAAACCGTTCAAAAAGCGCTCAAACCGCTCATTTTGAAGCAAGATTTTGAGCGGTTTTTGAGCGGTTTTTCTAGATAAACCGTTCAAAAAGCGCTCAAACCGCTCATTTTGAAGCAAGATTTTGAGCGTAATTGTCTAAAAAAAACCGCTCAAAAACAGCTCATTTCTTGCGGTGAAGTTTGAACGGTTTCTCAAGCAAGATTTGAGCGGTTTTTGAGCGGTTTTTCTAAATAAACCGTTCAAAAACCGCTCATACCGCTCTTTTTGAAGCAAAATTTTGAGCGTAATTGTCTAAAAAAACCGCTCATTTCTTGCGGTGATTTTTGAACGGTTTCTCAAGCAAGATTTGAGCGGTTTTTGAGCGGTTTTTCTAGATAAACCGTTCAAAAACCGCTCAAACCGCTCATTTTGAAGCAAGATTTTGAGCGTAATTGTCTAAAAAAAACCGCTCATTTCTTGCGGTGATTTTTGAACGGTTTCTCAAGCAAGATTTGAGCGGTTTTGAGCGGTTTTTTTAGATAAACTGTTAAATAACCGCTCAAACCACTCATTTTGAAGCAAGATTTTGAGCGTAATTGTCTAAAAAAAACCGCTCAAAAACCGCTCATTTCTTGCGGTGATTTTTGAACGGTTTCTCAAGCAAGATTTGAGCGGTTTTTGAGCAGTTTTTCTAGATAAACCGTTCAAAAACCGCTCAAACCGCTCATTTTGAAGCAAGATTTTGAGCGTAATTGTCTAAAAAAACCGCTCAAAAACCGCTCATTTCTTGCGGTGATTTTTGAACGGTTTCTCAAGCAAGATTTGAGCGGTTTTTGAGCAGTTTTTCTAGATAAACCGTTTAAAAACCGCTCAAACCGCTCATTTTGAAGCAAGATTTTGAGCGTAATTGTCTAAAAAAACCGCTCAAAAACCGCTCATTTCTTGCGGTGATTTTTGAACGGTTTCTCAAGCAAGATTTGAGCGATTTTGAGCGGTTTTCTAGATAAACCGTTAAAAAAACCGCTCAAACCGCTCATTTTGAAGCAAGGTTTTGAGCGTAATTGTCTAAAAAAAAACCGCTCAAAAACCGCTTATTTCTTGCGGTGATTTTTGAACGGTTTCTCAAGCAAGATTTGAGCGGTTTTCGAGCGGTTTTTCTAGATAAACTGTTCAAAAACGGCTCAAACCGCTCATTTTGAAGCAAGATTTTGAGCGTAATTGTAACAAAAAAACCGCTCAAAAACCGCTCATTCCTTGCGGTGATTTTTGAACGGTTTCTCAAGCAAGATTTGAGCGGTTTTTGAGCGGTATTTCTAGATAAGTCGTTCAAAAACCGCTCAAACCGCTCATTTTGAAGCAAGATTTTGAGCGTAATTGTCTACAAAAACCGCTCAAAAACAGCTCATTTCTTGCGGTGATTTTTGAACGGTTTCTCAAGCAAGATTTGAGCTGTTTTTGAGCGGTTTTTCTAAATAAACCGTTCAAAAACCGCTCATACCGCTCATTTTGAAGCAAAATTTTGAGCGTAATTGTCTAAAAAAACCGCTCAAAAACCGCTCATTTCTTGCGGTGATTTTTGAATGGTTTCTCAAGCAAGATTTGAGCGGTTTTTGAGCGGTTTTTCTAAATAAACCGTTCAAAAACCGCTCATACCGCTCATTTTGAAGCAAAATTTTGAGCGTAATTGTCTAAAAAAACCGCTCAAAAACCGCTCATTTCTTGCGGTGATTTTTGAATGGTTTCTCAAGCAAGCTTTGAGCGGTATTTCTAGATAAGTCATTCAAAAACCGCTCAAACCGCTCATTTTGAAGCAAGGTTTTGAGCGTAATTGTCTAAAAAAAACCGCTCAAAAACCGCTTATTTCTTGCGGTGATTTTTGAACGGTTTCTCAAGCAAGATTTGAGCGGTTTTTGAGCGGTTTTTCTAAATAAACCGTTCAAAAACAGCTCAAACCGCTCATTTTGAAGCAAGGTTTTGAGCAAAATTGTCTAAAAAAAACCGCTCAAAAACCGCTCATTTCTTGCGGTGATTTTTGAATGGTTTCTCAAGCAAGCTTTGAGCGGTTTTTGAGCGGTATTTCTAGATAAGTCGTTCAAAAACCGCTCAAACCGCTCATTTTGAAGCAAGATTTTGAGCGTAATTGTCTACAAAAACCGCTCAAAAACAGCTCATTTCTTGCGGTGATTTTTGAACGGTTTCTCAAGCAAGATTTGAGCGGTTTTTGAGCGGTTTTTCTAGATTAACCGTTCAAAAAGCGCTCAAACCGCTCATTTTGAAGCAAGATTTTGAGCGGTTTTTGAGCGGTTTTTCTAGATAAACCGTTCAAAAAGCGCTCAAACCGCTCATTTTGAAGCAAGATTTTGAGCGTAATTGTCTAAAAAAAACCGCTCAAAAACAGCTCATTTCTTGCGGTGAAGTTTGAACGGTTTCTCAAGCAAGATTTGAGCGGTTTTTGAGCGGTTTTTCTAAATAAACCGTTCAAAAACCGCTCATACCGCTCTTTTTGAAGCAAAATTTTGAGCGTAATTGTCTAAAAAAACCGCTCATTTCTTGCGGTGATTTTGAACGGTTTCTCAAGCAAGATTTGAGCGGTTTTTGAGCGGTTTTTCTAGATAAACCGTTCAAAAACCGCTCAAACCGCTCATTTTGAAGCAAGATTTTGAGCGTAATTGTCTAAAAAAAACCGCTCATTTCTTGCGGTGATTTTTGAACGGTTTCTCAAGCAAGATTTGAGCGGTTTTGAGCGGTTTTTTTAGATAAACTGTTAAATAACCGCTCAAACCGCTCATTTTGAAGCAAGATTTTGAGCGTAATTGTCTAAAAAAACCGCTCAAAAACCGCTCATTTCTTGCGGTGATTTTTGAACGGTTTCTCAAGCAAGATTTGAGCGGTTTTTGAGCAGTTTTTCTAGATAAACCGTTCAAAAACCGCTCAAACCGCTCATTTTGAAGCAAGATTTTGAGCGTAATTGTCTAAAAAAACCGCTCAAAAACCGCTCATTTCTTGCGGTGATTTTTGAACGGTTTCTCAAGCAAGATTTGAGCGGTTTTTGAGCGGTTTTTCTAGATAAACCGTTTAAAAACCGCTCAAACCGCTCATTTTGAAGCAAGATTTTGAGCGTAATTGTCTAAAAAAACCGCTCAAAAACCGCTCATTTCTTGCGGTGATTTTTGAACGGTTTCTCAAGCAAGATTTGAGCGATTTTGAGCGGTTTTCTAGATAAACCGTTAAAAAAACCGCTCAAACCGCTCATTTTGAAGCAAGGTTTTGAGCGTAATTGTCTAAAAAAAAACCGCTCAAAAACCGCTTATTTCTTGCGGTGATTTTTTAACGGTTTCTCAAGCAAGATTTGAGCGGTTTTCGAGCGGTTTTTCTAGATAAACTGTTCAAAAACGGCTCAAACCGCTCATTTTGAAGCAAGATTTTGAGCGTAATTGTCAAAAAAAACCGCTCAAAAACCGCTCATTCCTTGCGGTGATTTTTGAACGGTTTCTCAAGCAAGATTTGAGCGGTTTTTGAGCGGTATTTTTAGATAAGTCGTTCAAAAACCGCTCAAACCGCTCATTTTGAAGCAAGATTTTGAGCGTAAATGTCTACAAAAACCGCTCAAAAACAGCTCATTTCTTGCGGTGATTTTTGAACGGTTTCTCAAGCAAGATTTGAGCGGTTTTTGAGCGGTTTTTTTAGATAAACCGTTTAAAAAAGCGCTCAAACCGCTCATTTTGAAGCAAGATTTTGAGCGGTTTTTGAGCGGTTTTTCTAGATAAACCGTTCAAAAAGCGCTCAAACCGCTCATTTTGAAGCAAGATTTTGAGCGTAATTGTCTAAAAAAAAACCGCTCAAAAACAGCTCATTTCTTGCGGTGAAGTTTGAACGGTTTCTCAAGCAAGATTTGAGCGGTTTTTGAGCGGTTTTTCTAAATAAACCGTTCAAAAACTGCTCATACCGCTCATTTTGAAGCAAAATTTTGAGCGTAATTGTCTAAAAAAACCGCTCATTTCTTGCGGTGATTTTTGAACGGTTTCTCAAGCAAGATTTGAGCGGTTTTTGAGCGGTTTTTCTAGATAAACCGTTCAAAAACCGCTCAAACCGCTCATTTTGAAGCACGATTTTGAGCGTAATTGTCTAAAAAAAACCGCTCATTTCTTGCGGTGATTTTTGAACGGTTTCTCAAGCAAGATTTGAGCGGTTTTGAGCGGTTTTTTTAGATAAACTGTTAAATAACCGCTCAAACCGCTCATTTTGAAGCAAGATTTTGAGCGTAATTGTCTAAAAAAACCGCTCAAAAACCGCTCATTTCTTGCGGTGATTTTTGAACGGTTTCTCAAGCAAGATTTGAGCGGTTTTTGAGCAGTTTTTCTAGATAAACCGTTCAAAAACCGCTCAAACCGCTCATTTTGAAGCAAGATTTTGAGCGTAATTGTCTAAAAAAACCGCTCAAAAACCGCTCATTTCTTGCGGTGATTTTTGAATGGTTTCTCAAGCAAGATTTGAGCGGTTTTTGAGCGGTTTTTCTAGATAAACCGTTTAAAAACCGCTCAAACCGCTCATTTTGAAGCAAGATTTTGAGCGTAATTGTCTAAAAAAACCGCTCAAAAACCGCTCATTTCTTGCGGTGATTTTTGAACGGTTTCTCAAGCAAGATTTGAGCGATTTTGAGCGGTTTTCTAGATAAACCGTTAAAAAAACCGCTCAAACCGCTCATTTTGAAGCAAGGTTTTGAGCGTAATTGTCTAAAAAAAACCGCTCAAAAACCGCTTATTTCTTGCGGTGATTTTTGAACGGTTTCTCAAGCAAGATTTGAGCGGTTTTTGAGCGGTTTTTCTAGATAAACTGTTCAAAAACGGCTCAAACCGCTCATTTTGAAGCAAGATTTTGAGCGTAATTGTCAAAAAAAAACGCTCAAAAACCGCTCATTCCTTGCGGTGATTTTTGAACGGTTTCTCAAGCAAGATTTGAGCGGTGTTTGAGCGGTTTTTTTAGATAAACCGTTCAAAAACCGCTCAAACCGCTCATTTTGTAGCAAGATTTTGAGCGTAATTGTCTAAAAGAACCGCTCAAAAACCGCTCATTTCTTGCGGTGATTTTTGAACGGTTTCTCAAGCAAGATTTGAGCGGTTTTTGAGCGGTTTTTTTAGATAAACCGTTCAAAAACCGCTCAAACCGCTCCTTTTGAAGCATGATTTTGAGCGTAATTGTCTGAAAAAAAAACGCTCAAACCGCTCAAATCTTGCTTCAAATTAGGTGAAAAATCTCGAATCGGGAGGACAAAAATACTAAATGAGGATGAATTTTTTGATAATCATTGCAAGTCAAGATGCTAATTTTCATATAGATTTGAATCAAACAATCTGTGTGATTTTTTTGTAATCAAAAAACTCTCTTTTTTTTGCATGCAACCAATTTTGGCATCCAATCATTGTCCGCACTTGTTGACACAATCAGGCAGACGACGAAACGAACAATGAGAAAAAATATAACGGAATGAGAAGTAGCAAAACGACATACTAGACAATCCGAATGACGACAAGCAAGACAGGAGCCAAATGATGCAAGCGAGACTGTCTGGTGCAATAAGAATTCAAATGATGCAAAACACATGACCTGGTTCAAACAAGAGCCAATTGATAAACGCAAGGGCTGCAAGGAGTCAAAATGATTGACTAATTTGTGCAAAAGGAGGCCGGAGGACGAACCCGGATTAACCCCAACAATTGCAAGGTTGTCGGACCTTGATAGCATATCATCGCAAGATAGAACGCTGTTACCCACCGGTATGCCAACTGCACCCATTAGGGTGGTAAAACTTCTCGGTATACCAATTGGATCAGTTCTAAGGCTTTTTGCTGTTTTTCTGCTACCAGAGTTCAGTTTGCGACTTCCGATATTATATTAATCAGATCCGCAATACATTGAAAGTATCAACTTTCTCTGTTTTCGGTGCGAAAGTCTCTAGAAACTCTCGAGATAAAACAGCAAAATTTTGCCGTGGTTTCAGACACCTCCTGTAGCACGAGTAACAATCAGACTAACGTAATGCATCCATTTGGCAATAGCAAACTAAAATTATCGCAAAAAAGCTACTGAATCTAAAATGGTTAAATTTTTCTCAAGTTTCATCTTATTTTTATAAAATGTAAGATCATGCTTGCCACAAGTCTAATAGGGTGCGTCTTTGTGGCTGATCTTCGCAAGTATCTCTACTCCAATCAAGTTGGTTTAATGATCAATATTGAGCACTGTTTTTGTTCATCGGCGAAAATCATCATGGGTTTCAAAAACCAACTAAAAGGGCCAGTACACGGTTGTCGATTTGACAGCCCCATATATTAGTTCAACTTAATTGAAAAGTTTTTGAGAGTATACTCCGAAAAGCTTAAAACTAGACGGTACAGGATAAAGGAAAATTAACTGGTTGGTTGAGTAATTAGATTTTATTTAACCATCGAGTCCAGTTTTTTAATTGTGACGCTATTATTCAACTTAAGCAACTCATACAATCAGTTGAGCCAGCTGATATGGGAACCTTTTTCAGGCAATTGACGCTAATGTTCTAGAAAATATTGATAATTATGCTTCCTTGTTGGATGCCGAAAATTTCACTGTTCCAAAAACCATCAAATAAGTGTCATTAGTACACAACATAAATGGAAACTAGAGAAGATGGAAGTACCAGCGAAGGAGTAAAACGACCTGCTCATCTCAAAAGCTGGTGCAATAACACCTTTTAATCAGGACTTCTCCCGTGCATCTCTTCTTTTGAGTTACTTTCTTTTTTTGGGCTGCTAGGAATTTTATTTGAATGCCCCGTCGGTCAAAAACTAGCAGTTAAGCTAGGAATATCTGCTGCATCAGTCTCTGGGTAGAAAAACTAGAAGTTTCCCGGTGCTGATCTTGCTTTCGTGCTGAACGTTGTCAGAACGTTTTTCTGACGGAGCATCAGGCCCTCTTTATGCCAGCTGGTAAGATCTGCGAGGATGAATCACACTCAGAGTCAATTTGATCCAGTTTGAGCACCTGCTGACCACTGCCAGAACTTTTCGGCGCAAAACAATAAATGATGAGCCTTTCAGCAATTGCTACACGGGATTTACGGTGTTGGCCACAACTGAGTTTCATTTAGTTTCCGGGCAACTGAGATTATTATTAAGATTAAACTGATACTCCAACTTTGTTGAAATTGAAAAAAAACTATATCTTTCATCACCTGAAACACAATTTTCTGATAAATTAGATATTTTTGAGGCGGTCTGAAAAGTTTCGAAGGCGCATGACAAAACCATAGGCAACCACCTAGCCACGAGGTTATGCGTAAGCAGCTTTGACCGAATTTCATCCCAAATAATGAAATACTCACTCAAAATCCCGGAAACGGATCCCACTTCCATCCCACTTACTGAATTACTCAATTCAACCCAAAAACTGCAGAAGCTCTCATGAAAATAATTTAATGACTATGCTTTTAGTTTTAGCCGACAACACGCAAAAAGATGACGACAAAGGAAAAAAAATAAAATCATTTTCGACGCCACCGTGGATTTTTTAGCCTATCCTTGCTAGTCGTTGTTTCGCTGCAAATATCACTGAAGAGGGTTCACACAAAAAGTATCTAAGACAGAGAGATAGAGAGAGAGAGAGAGAGAGAGAGAGAGAGATTGTCTGAAAACTGCTTTTTTAGGTTATTTATCATTATCTATTTATTTAGAAAACTCTTCTCGTTCTCAGTACTTCTGTCATCTTTTTGTTGTTCAGAGGTGTTCTCATCTCTTTTTCTCATCTCTCCGTCATCTAATGTCAAAACACCATTTTTTACTAATCGAAGTTTAAATGCAAGTTTTGTTCTCTCATTTTCAAAAGGTTGACTTGTGATACTAACGTTTTATCTTGAGGTCGAAGTAATTAACTGATTGACTTAATTTAGAGAAGCACGCATATTTTTTGGCCGCAGAATAATTTTGCTCAGGCTGCGTCGTCGAATGAGAAAGAGGTTGGGCATTACTTGTGTGTCGAGTGGTGGCGGCGTATATTCAACTGCTACAGGCACAGGCACCGAATATGCCCTACAAGTCGATGTATGCTAGAAAGGATAGATGATATCTAATTGGGTTATTCATTGCTTTTGGTCCCGTAATTGTTGAAATAACTAAGTTTAAGTCCATGTGAACAAGCTCTTCTAACCACTTTTGACCAAGCTGAACTTTTCCCATTATAAACCTCAATTGATTATTTCAACACCATATTAAATTTTTATTAAAATAAAAAATACACTGTTGACACGGAGTCGAACACTGTAATTTTTGGCATGTTGGATGACTCGGGCTTTTTTTGATTTTGAGGAGTGGTCGAATTTCCAAGGGAGTGAGCGAGGGCAGGTGCGATGGTAATGGCAAGAACAAAAGCAAGGGCGAGGACAAAAAACCGCCCCTTCGCTGCCAACCGTTCGCTGACCACAGCGTTAAAATTTTAAACTAAGAATAACTTAACTCGGAATTGCACATTTTTTTAAACTAGAGTATGGGAAGACTTTTTTAGAAAAACAATTAACAATGGACAGTGAACGAGAAAAAATGGTTTTCAGAAGAACATACAAACAGTGACAGGGCTGTCAACTTCAGATTCAATCAGATCATGATTTTCATCAATATTTGCTGATTTCTGTTCGCAAGTGAGAAGTCAGCAATGTCACAGCACTGAGGGCTTCGTGATTCAGTCTTTCATTCTGGCGATGAGCATTAACTCAACCATCATGTAGTGTCTGATGTATAGTGTCTTTTTTGCGAGCGAAATGTTCTAAGCACTCGAGGGAATAACCAAAGTTTTAATGACCTTTTGCTGTGATCAATTATCAATTTACATGTCATTGATTTACTGTTGTCAAATGATTTTTTTGAACCATTATCTTGTCAGTTTTCATAAATGCTGTTCACTTTCTTTTGAATTGGTGTAATTATTTGCTAACTTTTTTGCAGAGATACATTTTTTTAAAATCGCAAACAATTTGTCCTAATTCTGCTGTTCTCTGCAAAAATTTGCCCTAATACTACACGAAGTTGCTGCTCATATTTCTGACAATATTGACATCAATACAACTTTTTGCGAAATAAGTTTCAAGTTTATAATTTCAAGAGCGAGCTGTTTTTCAATATTTTCAAGCCGTTTCGGTCTGAAAATTGAAAAAAAAAGTTTAAATCCGCTCCGGCTATGATCTTATGATGAAAGAGTTTAATATCAAATTCAGCGCTAACGTTCACGTGTCGTTATTTAAGTATCAACTGTAAAATTCACAAATTCGATTCAAATTGGCTCACTTTAGATAATGCGGAAACCAAAGGCCATTTCTATTAGCCCTCGTCTGCATCTGTATAATTAAAACTGTCCTGCACGCCGTTGGGCATCTTAAGTGTGGAAGTGATTACAATTATTCCCACCGCAAAAATTTTCGCAAAAACTGTGAAAAGGCCAGAGAGATTGATTAAAACTGTATCCGAGAGAACCATTCGGTGCTGCAATTCTTCGCATTTTTCAACTGACGAAACTCTTAATTACATTTTTTGATTGTCCAGATGAAGATACTTGGCGTGACTCTGTAAAAAAATCAAATTTTAAAAAAGATTAAAAAGCAAAGCCACACACGTCAAACAATATGAGTACAAAGTTTGGACCAAAAAATTCATTTCAATAGGAGATAAAAGCGCAGCAAAACTTATCTCAAGAAACAAAACAGAATGCGAATACCAGCAGTAAGCACCATAATACCGTAGCCAGTGAAACAACCGAGGAGTGCTGCTGCGAAAGCAAAACCTCAACACCAGCGCTGCTGATAATGAGGATGAAGATGCAGTAGCTAATGCAAGCAAAACTTTTGAGGACTTCAACGAGAAAAGAACCAAAAAAATTAAAGAGTTCAGCAGGTCTTAAAAATTTTTGTCTATATTTATTTATTTTTACAATTTTTTGTTTCTGCATTTTTTTAATTTGCGCTTGAAGTTTTTATTTTAGTTTCAGGAAAAAACCAATGTTTCAATTCTCCAGTTATATCAGTAATCACCATTTAAAAAATTTTAAAATAAAAAAACTCATTCTGATTTGAATTCACTCTTATCTCATCTCAAGTACTGTCTTTTTGATTTTAAATTCTTCTCAATCCACTAATCCCAAAGAATGACCTTTTTTTAGTCGATGTGGTGTGCGTTTGTTTCCAAAACAAGTTCATCCCACTAAGCACAAGTATTTTTTTGGGTAAGTTCGATGATTTTATAAAATTTTTGTTGGGAATTTTATCCTATATACTAAACGGTACATCTAACTTTTGGTTAAGCATTGATTTATTATTTTTTCGTGGGTTCCGCTAATATTATTTGTCCTTGCTTTCAAAGTTAGCATTGTTGGATAACAGTTCCACGTCTAGATTTCAGTTGTCGTAGCGCACAAACTAGTTCAGTTAAGTTTGATACTCTGAATTGCCATCAAATATAGAATATTTAGCGTACGCTTACATTTGCGGATTTCGCTTAGAGAATTTCACGTAAATATGCAGAATTTACTTATATTTTGCAGCATCCGCTTACAGTTAAATTCGCTTGTTTCAGAACCTGCTAGAAAACAAATGTTCTGACAAAATTTGCGTTACAGCTCTTTGTATGCGGAATCCACGGAAATTTTTAGGTGGAATCCACTTAGATTTGGGAACATGGTTAAAGGCTTGGCTCTGGATTCCACTGACCTGCAGACACCAAGTTGTGCGCCTATTCATTGCACAATTTGGGCTCCTATTATTTAAATGCATACAAAAACTCAATGGCTAAACAATTCGTAGACTTTTTGTTTTGCTTCTTCTTTGTTTCAATTGATAGAGTAAATTAAACTTCTACTAAAATTTTTCCAAGCATCAGATTTTTTATGCTTGAAGAAGTGTTTTATTTGATCACCAAAAGTATATAAATTGTTTCAAATGTGTTTCAACTGTCATTTTGTGATATCAAAAGATTCTTCTGAAAAATCTCAACCGTGTTGTTGTAACGGCTCGTAGCGCATTAGTTAGCCTTTCTTGACAAAGTTTTCTTCCAAATGAGCTACAAAACGCTAAAAAAATTTCCTTCCACCAAAACATTTGCAAGATTTAATCTGAAAACCTACCGAGAAAAAACTTCATGCAAAGTAACTGTAAAAAATTGTGGATACCAATGTAAAAAGGCGAATTTTCTTCTTTGGAAGTTTTTTTTACTGGAGCTTTTAAATTTATACTATTTGAATTCGGATTGAATATACTATTTGAATTCGGATTGAAGAACAGCTCCATTGATGCCCTTGCTGCAGTTGCATTGTTCTTTTGCGATGACAAGTACCGGTCAAAAACAAGGTATTTCCTGATCCTTAAAATCGTTTGATACAATAGCTCATAGAAAAACGGCTGGCAAACTGTTTTAGAGATGAAATGCTTAACCTGGGAGCTTTTTGAAAAAGCTGAATAGCCCGCGTAAATCATCAACAAAGAGTTTCCTGAAAAACGAACAGTGTTGGGCCGATAATTTTTTTTATCCAAGATTCACAGAAATTAATTAAGAGCGACTACAATTAATTTAAAAATGTTTCTATATGAGCTCGACCAAAAAATTCCGCTCAGTTGACTTATACCTACAAACTTACTAGAGTTTCTGTTCGGCACAATTTTCAAGAATTTGTGAAGAGATATCGCGCGACGACTAAACACAATTTTTTGCTAAAAAACGTCGTTTTTGTCGAAAACTTTCACAAATATGGTGACTTAGCGGTTCCAGCAGAACGCAAAGTTTTCGAAATAGCTCAAAAAATTTTAACAAATTTGCGTTTCGAATTTTCATCTAATCAGACTTGTCTTTTTGTTTCGTCAATCCTACTTTGTTTTTTGACTTTGAAAATCACCTATAAAGCCTCTTTGGTGAAAAGTTTTTGTTGGATCACTTTAAAGGGTTTCATGTGGTTTGAGTTAAAAGAATCTGCAAAGAAAAACATTTATCCTTTTAGAGTTTTTGGGGACGTGTAATCCAAATAAAGCATTAGTATGCTAGCGCCTCCATGAAAAAGAATGCTTATTTTTGCGATAAAAACCCGGATACCAAGCTTGTTTCTAGACAACTTCACTTAATACAAAACACGGCTACTCGATTGCAAAGTCTTCAAGGAGTAATTGAACAAAATTTTTTTTGACTCTAATCAATTTCAATTTTCTTGTCTGTGCCTGTTGTTGTACCGACTTTCGTTACGAAAGTAACGGAATAGTTGTGTTCGGGGTTGTTTTTTATTCTTCGGAAAACCTCGACTTTTTAACTAGCCATTTTTGACGGAATTTTTCAATTATCATTTGAAAGCTACTGTTGTACTGAGCTTAAATTTGAAAAAAATTTTTCACCTATGGTCATTATTCGTAAAATTATAAGGTTTTAAAAATTGCCATTTGGTCAATTTGGGACAATTAACGCGCTATATATTTCGCGCCATTAACGCGTAAGCGGAGACTTGATCCGTCTTATAAATCGTTCCAAATTGGTTCGAGGAAGCTTATGTGCCATAAATGATTTGTTAATAGGAGCTAAATCTATCACTTTGTACTTAATATGGCGTGTGGGGATGTTTTCGCAAAAAATCTCAAATTAAAAAAAAATTAATTTAATTGTATAACATTTAAATTTTTTATGTTATTACTGCACCATAGAACTAAGGCAGTCAGAATATTCAGGGCTTCGCTCTGATACGAGCAGTCTTGTTTTAATTATGGAGAAAAAGTGAAAGGAGAAACGAGAAAAAGAAAATCGAGGCCGTAGTTGATTTTCTATTTAAGCTCATCACTGTCGTGTAAGAAAAAGACTGGCGGATTCAGTTTTCGGATTCAGTTCACTGAAAAACAATCATTTTCTACTCTGCCTTCGTTTAAAAAGTGCAAATCAATCCGCTAATGTATTATCATTGCCTCAGGCTTCTTGAATTTTCTGCACTGACTTGTATTTGCAATTTTAGCGTAGCTTCGTTTCTTTAGTTCAATTAGAACTCCTTATTAAGTGCTTGTTTCTGAGAGGTTACTTTTGAAAGCTTTTTTTGCCACTCTAATCAAAAAGTAGACAAATTTGTGGTTTTCATTGTGGTGAAAATCAATTTTTCGTAAGCTTTTGAACGCCTTTGATGTCAAAAACAAAACAAAAAACGTGCTGTTTAATAATTTACCTCAAAAAGAGTATTGGCTTTATGTACACTGACGATAGTAATAAAATTTGCATGATAAATCAGTTCACGTTTTCAATTTTCTTATTGACTGAACTGCGTTGGAAAATTGCTACTAATCTCTGCTCAAAATTGGTGTCAAGAAAGAGAACTTAAGTTTTTGCACTAGTTTTTTATTTGGACCCTGCGTGAAAACAGGTGAGTCGAAAAACACAATTGGATTCCCATTTAATAGGAGACCACTTCCCGGAGACTAGCGTACCGTACGGACGTTGACCCTACTCCTTCCATTCGATTGATTCTGGTACTATGTCTTTTCCGTTATACCCCCTCCCCACCCCCCCTCCCCTCCTCCCACAAATGGTGAAAATTTAAAGTGAAATTTTCAACATCAAATTCGGATTGATATTTCTAAGGAGGCAAAATAGTAACATACGAATGGCCAAAACTAAGCAGAAGCAGTTCACTCATTTAAGCTTCAGGCTGGCTCAGTAATTATTTGAAATTTTGCCCGACATTTGAGTCGATATGAGTTTTTAATTGTCGTTTAATTCAACCTTAGGACCTTTTTCCAAATTAGTTCAACGCTTGGCATAATCCAATTTTAAGTAGGCATATTCAAATTTGGCATATTCAAATTTTTCCAAAGTAGTTCAACGCTTGGCGTATTCAAATTTTAAATAAAAATTTCCTCTTCTTTTTTTATAATTTTATGAGGGGGATGTATAACACAGAAAAGACCCCCCCCCCCAAAAAAAAATTCCGTTAACACGCCTAAAATTATGATTTTGTATGCGGAGTATCTGTTTTCATAGAGAATGCAGATTTTCTCTCACAGGAAAAAATTTAAACCAATAATTATTTGAATATTGTGATCCAACTTTCAAAATATGAAAAAAAAAATCAGTTTAATGCTGTAGAATTGGTGATTCTACTGTATTACATGCCATAGTAACCTGAGCGTAAGATTGATTCGTCATTAAGCTAAGTAGTACAGCAAACAAAGGGTAAAGTTCGAAATAGTTCAATCTTCGAAAATATCGTCCCTCCTATGCCAGAAAATAAAATTTGACAAAATTGGCGACCCCCCCCCCAAATCGGAACTAAGAAAGCTAATGTTATGAAATTCAGAGGAGCGATATTAGAGATGATTTGACCCGGGCATACAAAAAACAGGACCCCTCAGACCCTTGGGGGGCAAGTGATAACGGTCCCCGGAAGTGTAAATGGCCCTATGAGAACTCGGTAACTAGCGGTTGGAATACACTCAAATTCTAGTATGATGTTGGCCTAGTTGAGGGAAGCCTAAGTTTGGAACCCCAGACCCCTAAGACCCCCACTTCCGGTTTTATGCCCAAAGTAAACAAACCCACCCGTAACTTCCGGAAGTCGTTTCTCGGCCACCGATGATCGCAGGGATCTGAAACTTGGAGGGATGATAGTTAGTGGCAAGATACATCTTGTATTATAATTTGAACTAATTCCAGCGGTTGGACCGGAAGCTATTAGCACTTGGAAAAACACCCCCTTAGACCGGAAGTAGGCAATTTACGCAAAATATTGAGTGAGCGCATATCGATTTTATTGCGGCAATGGACACAAGATACGGTCCCCGAAAAAAGATCCCTAGTGAGTGAAACCCCTCCGGTGACTCCTTCCGGTTTTAATAGACTTTTCCCGGAAAAAGTGATAATGGACCTTAGAAATGGGATAACTTGTGAAGTATTGATGGGATATGAATGAAACTTAGTAGTTAAGACCCCCCTGGGATTCTGAAGCCAAATATGGAATTTTGACCTCGGTTGACCCCTGCGTGACCTTAAGTTGACCTTTGCGATTTTTGACCCCAAAATTGCATGGAAAGCCCCAATATTAACACCGGAAAGTGGCGCATTTCCCAGCCCAGCCCCTGGAAATGAGAATAGGTCACCTTGCTAAAAACTGGTGGGAAAAGTTATATATTGAAAACTAGAGCAGAAGCTGATAAAGATATAGCTTTTACATTGCAACCTTGGAGTAGTGGATTTAATTCAAAGTGGACTTGGTAAGCATTGGGTTCAATTAAGCTTGGCGAATGCGCTATAAAAAGAATATCAACTAGACTAAAGAAAAGTAGTCCCAGAGGAAATAGATAATAGGACTGCGGCATGAGAGTTATGTTTCCTAAATAGTATGAACGAACGGGGAATTTACTTGGCTTCCCGGAGCTGACTTTTTGGTTTGATTTGACCCCTACTAGACGAACTGCGTTCCCCTGATTACTAGAAGGTCGGGATTGGAAAATAGTACAGACAGAAATTTTAGATGCTTGAAATAGATTGCTACCCATGAAAAGGGCCTCCCCCTACCCTTAGGAGGTCGGAACGTTAACGGGATAATTAAAATAAAGACCTTGGGAGGATCACTGGGTAAACATAGCTTGGTTTGGAGGTTGAGTTGAACTCGAGAGCTGAAGTTCAGAGAATTCAGGAATTGGTTGATTAGAATCGTATGACATTTGTTTGCTTGGGCAAATTGATTGTGACAGCTACCGCATACCGGGTATATAATAAGCGTGAAAAGATTGATAAAAGAAACCGAAGTTGGCACGTGGCAGAAAGGACAGGGGAGGGATATAGCCTTAAAATATGTGCGGTCGGCTGATTTAGGCGGATGTCAGGACTGATAGGGAATGGCGTGACTTAACTAAAACTAAATGTAAAGAAAGATAAGGAATTGGAGGGTACCGGAGAGCCTTCAAGAGTCAGAACAGTGTTAGCTACTATTGAGAGTAGTTGGTTCTCCGTTAGTTAGAGAGAAGAATTATTGCGAGTGAATCGAATAGTTGGTTCTCGGAGTAGGAGACCAGTAATAATTACTTCTCATCAGAGATTCTCTAGAGAGAGAGAGAATAGTTAGTGTTAGCAGAGTAAGTTGGAAATTAATTCCAATTAGGCCATTTGGCCGATAAATTGCAGACCCTTCCCTTTGACTTGAAATTAGATTATATCCTGGCCACTCAGTGCCTTCTGTAACTGGACATATAAAAAATCTAAATTAATTTATCATTGGAAACCCTTGTGATTGTATCGAGTAGACGAGACAAGACATCCGAAGGGCAATACACAGAGGGGCAAGCATTATAATACAATACAGAATTGTTGCCACCAAAATAACCCTTTCGGGATTGTAGAAAGTAGTGAATCTCGGTCGCCCCGCTGAATTCACTGCCCAAGGGACGACTATGCGGTGTCGTTAAAAGAGAGAACGAACCTAGAGAAGAAATCCCCTAATTCTACAAATATATATAACTGCATACACTCTTGATCGAATAACAACTTTTTGTCTTAATGAAAGCATTTTAGAGCCATTAAACACAAGTTTGAGAGGAAATTAAGTCAAAAAAGTTTCAATCTGCTAAAACCTTTAGAAGAGCCATTTTGCTGAAACACTCCCTTGCTGTGGAGAAAAATTCTGTCATAGAACTTATTTTGGCTCCGCATCAGTAAAAAAAATCAGCATAGCTGGCCTAGAAAACTTATAAAAATCACTCTCTGTCAAGTTTTTTATCATAGCCTGAAAGTTTTGTGCTTTTTGATTTCTCTAATAAAAACTAGAAGCAGTTCAACGCCATATAGTAACTGCAAAAATCAACTTCTTTTTGAATACCCGGTCCCCACTCCTCATCAAAATCTTTCAATGTTTTCCATCCAGGACTACGATTTTTTTATTCAATTTTTCCCTTCAAAGGTTTGTATTTGGTCACTTTTTTTTATTCATACTTTTTTATCCTTTTTACTGTAACGAATTATTGATTCTGTTAAAAAACAGAACAAGGCAGCAACTCTGAACAACGGAAAAACAAAAGCCGAAGATGAAGAGTATTAGAGAAAAACATGACTGCTTGCTTATCAGGTTAAGCCCTGAAAATTCCGACTGCCCCTTAAATCTGAACAAAAAATTGTTTATCTCAAATTATTGATAGAAAAAAAGGTTAATTGTTTTTCGTCTTCTTTTTCCCTCAAACGATAAACAAGATACAAAACTTTGTAATCCACAAAAAGATGCAATTCTCACCATTAGCTTAATTGCTGGCCTACATACATCTTAGCTTAATTGCTGGCCTACATACATCTTGGAATTACTTAGTTTGCCGCTAAACCGTATACTAAGAACGCAACTTATCGCGCGTTAGTTATTCAAAACTGGCAATGTTGGTTAAAAATATTTGAGTTGAGGGCAACGGTTTTTTCAGATGGTATAAAAAAAATTTCGTCCAAAGCAAGTCATAAATCGACATTTGAAAAAGGCACCCAACGCAACCCTTACGTTTTTTTGTCAAAAATTGGAACAAAAAAGAAGAGAATTTTGAGATGTTTTTGAGCCCCTGAAAAAAAGCAGACTAGATTTAATAAAAGTCTACCAATTAAACTGCAGTGGATTTGCTGCCCAAGTAACGCTAATTGAATTTTGCTCTTTTTTAAATTTTGGATTTAAACGAACTAAGTTTAGTTCTCCTTGATAGATTAAAGGTTTTAAGGAGTTTAAAGTCAGAGTCTAGGTAATATCGGCAGCAAATTTGAAAAACTGGGCTGTTTTTTCGAAAATTTTGAAATGCACTTTTTTTAGGAATGGTACTCTCCTGAATAGTTGCCAAAATATTTTATTTTGCTCGTTTTTATAGACCGTACAGTTTTTCAAGTACAATTGTTAGCATCTTTCGATGAGATTAAACTCTAAAATCACCTACTTCTAATGATTTTACTGTGGTTTATTCAATGGTCTTTGCTTTTTCTGTATATTAACCTGATGTTTAGCATCCAGCAATTGTTTTCTTACTCTTTTTCTGACTTTTAAAGAAAATGATGGAATATTCATGGCAAAGTTACTACATTTTTTATGCAAAAAAAACTCGTGAAAAAATTTTGGCAAAAATTTCTAAATCATCTAAGATATATTTTGGACATCAATATATTTTAAATGATTTAAAAAATTTCGTCACATTTTTTTACAGAAAAAATATTACCCCGCCTTGAAAACTCCATCAGCTCATTATTAAAAAAAATTATGTGCAAATAACCTTTTTCAATTTATGGTCACTATTTTAACCACTATATATGAAATAAGGGCAAATAACGCGCAATGTTTTTTGTACTTATAAAGCGTATTATACAGCAAACAATTTTTCTTGATCTGAATTTGGCGAATGAATATCAAAGCGTTCTTTAATTACTTTATCAACCCTTGCGTATATATTTTTGTTTTTTACATAGCGTGTGGGGAGATAAACTTAAAAAAAACAATGGAAATAGATTTTGTATTTTTCACACTTTTCAATATTTCTTAAATCAAACCCGTTTCAATAACATTAAAAGGAAAGCGTAATGTTCAACCGCTCAGCCCCAACACGTGCTGTCTTGGGGCTGAAGAACTAAAAAAAAACTGTAGAAACATACCCGAGTAGCGATTTATGTTTTGACCGAGGCGGGTCGGAAACAGTGTAAGAGAAAAACCATAGTCGATAGAGTCGATTCGATCGAAACAAAATCGAACACAATGACAAAACATAAAGTCGAACACAAAGTCCAAATATAAAGTCGAGTTGAACGAAATATAAGAGCGAACACATAAAGTCAAACATACGATCGAAACAAAAATTCTAGCACAAATTTACTAGACAATCGAAATCAAAGTCAAAACATCAAGTCGAGTCGGTCGAAACACAGTCAAATAGAAACAAATTTTTGCCAAGAATTTAATTTTATTGTCGGAATTTTTTGCTGGCAAAAATTGTCAAACAGTTGCAATCAGCAATATAATCCAGTAAATATATAAATTTTAAAGTGCAATTAACTCGTACAAAAAATACAAGAGCATTTTTTTGGGGCAACGACAAAATCGCCAAACTACCTCAATCCCAAAAAGTTGCAACATACCCATTTTGTGTCGCAATGGTCGCAGCATGATTAGACGACCTCAACCCGGGATACATGCATACATAAATACTAGATTTCATATATACATACCTAGGTACTTAGAAAAATACTAACATCTAAACATAAACACAAATATCAAATTATTTATCCTGAAATCATTTTGACGTACACAGTCTATTTGACGGCCAAACTCAGTCGAAAATTTTTTGGTGAAAACTTTTTATTTCAGTCGAACACAGTCGAAATAATTTTCTTGGTCAAAACGCTATTTGGTCTAAAAAAACTCTTTGCGGTCGAACTCGGTCGAAACGTTTTTCCTCGGTCGAACATAGTCGAAACATTGACAGCTTGGCTCGATTTATTCGAAACATATCCAGCCTGGGTCGAGACGGTCGCATACAATTTTTTTGTCGTGTCGGTCGAAATACAATTCGCAAACCTCAACACGGGTATGAAACTGATCGAGTTTAAAACGTGACTTAAACCAATTTGCTTTTTCGTCCGCCATTTTTCGTCCATTTTTGCCTCAATGGGCCGGCCGCCTTTTCTAGCAATATTGCTCCTAGTCATTAGCAGCTTCTAAAATGTCGATTGCATTTCTTTAAGTGAGTTCATCTGTCAATCAAATCAGTTCATCTATTCAAAATTTAAGCCTGTCATTAAAAATCCATTCTTTCTGCAGTTACCAGCTTAACCGTGCTTCACTTTTATCGTCCAAATTCATCAAATTAGAGTTGGAAGCACTATACATCAAAAATGATCAACCCCTTCCGTTTGTATAAACAAAGACTTAAAGGTTTCATTTTGTCTTAGAACATCATACATGGAGAAAATTTCAATTCAATCTCAGAACCAAGCAAAAAGTGCAAAGTTTGGACGAAAAAATTTTGAATATTCGTTTTTCTTTATTTTCTTATTTTTTGTTTCAATATTTTGCATTAACTATATGGTCAACCAAGATTTCTTCGCTACTGTAAGACAAACAGTTGCCCTTGAGCTTGAACTGAAATTGCGTAGTCCGAGTGTAAAATATTTGATTCTGCTTGGCTAAAAATTCATCTTAGAGCCAAGTTAACATCCTCCCCCTAAAACGCTCAAGGAAAGTAGATATTGAAATAAAAAGAATTTTTTCAAATTTTTGCTTGAACCATGCACCAATCACATGGGTGCTGAATCAAAATTAGAGAAAAACAAAAATAAAATCCAAATTTTGAATATGACGACAGAAAATTTTTACGTCATGATGAAAATTGTCACATGCAGGTCACGTCAAAAAAAAACACGAGACCAAAAATTTAAAGAATTCAGTAGTTTTAAAGAAACAATGAAAAACACAAAACATCTGACCAGATGTATAAGCTTAAAAATGGAACTCAGACTTACTATGACTTAGATTATTTGTTACTATAACCATCATCACCAACTATGAATGAAAAAACGGTTAAAAAATAAATTTTCCAAATAAGGAGCAATTATTTGCCACATTAACCATTACAAAACGATTGACCAAGCACAAATGCTCAAAAATATGAAATGAGATTGTGCAAAAAGAATACATACTAAAGAGCAGACAAAGTTGCAGAAGAATTAAAAAAGCGAATTTAGGGACACCAAATTATTTTTAAGATCTTCATGCGAATTTACCCCTACACTCAAAGAAAGTAGAAAAATTATTCTAACTAAATTGGCTTAGCAGTTTAATTTGTAGTTTGATCTGGAGTGTTTAAGGGAGGTGGTAGTCTTTCGAAGCCACTTGGATCAAGGCTACCGACGAATCAATATGACTGAAAGTGGTGAGACAGACCTACTTGTTACCTAGGCAAAACAAGGAATACTGCTAAAAAATTAAAGAGAAACAAAAAAACAGAATTACAGACGACTACAGTTATCATTGCAAATAATTCAATAAAAATTCAAAATCAATTATAATTTTCAAAACCTAACTTTTGCGCTTTTTCAAAAGATAGAGTATACAGCCGCTAAATCAGTTGATAATAACCTTTGTTGAATGCTTTTTTTAAGTTGGAAAAATATACAAAGAGTTCAACGTATTAACAAAAAATCTTCCACAACTTATCAGCTTTGTGCTAAATTTGTGTCTCAGTTGCCAAAAATTCTTGTTCGTTTTTCTGGACCCTGAAACAATTTCTTGAAGATTTTCTTGTGGTTCAAATCTCGACTTTGTCTCGAAAAGAGTGGTGTTGAAACATATCAGGGCGGATCTAGGATTTTTAGGGGATATTTCCAAAAAATATCTCAAACATTATGTCAACTTTTTTTAGGTCTAACAATTTCATTTTCCGAGCTCTTCCAAATCTGTCTAAAGACCCTTTTTTGCCAGTTTTTCTGCGCGGCAGCCAAAATTTTTGAGAACAGGCCAAAGCGACCATTTTAAGAATTTGCGCTCTCTCTATTTTGCCAAGTTTCATCTGAAGACATGCCACTTTCTCGAGTCCATTCTGCCCATAGACCAGTCTGCTAAATACTCAACTTCACAACTCTTTTTTAATCTTCTACAAATGAACTCTCGATGAACTTTCAAAGTGGCGCAGATCGCTGCATTTGCAACTAGTTTTGCAGACAAAAACAATCTAAAATTAAAAAAACTCGTCAGCCTACAGCTTGTTCACGTTTTATGAACTATTTTTGTATTATTTCTCTTAAATTGCCGAAACTATCTTAATACGGATCCAAACGAATTTTATATTAGTTAATCAACTGTACAGCGAATCGAAGGTTAGTTTGATTTGACTAATCCATGAAATTATTCAAGTTAGACAGATCGCTTAACTGGCAATCAGCAAGTTTTTTTCATTATTTTTACTCTATACTTGGTTAGTGCTTCCCGATCGTCGCTGCTGAAATTCGGAGTTTCTAGACTTTGCAGACCGATAAGATGTGTCAGCGACCAGTGCGATAAAGGAAAAGTTATCCATAAGCGACATGACCGAATAATAGTTAAACGCGACCGTTGCGACCAAAAAGTTAACTGCGACCGTCGCAATCGTAGCAATTTTTTCTCTGCTTCTTTTAAAAATACTTTTTTGCTTGGCATTATGACAAACGTTTTGCTATACGATCAAGCAATGTGTTTTTCAAATAGTAAAGTTTTGCTTCTTAAAAAATTATTGTTTTTTTTTCGTCATTTTCTGAAATTTTGCTTGTATCTTTCTGATTGTCATGTCATGTCCTGAAAAATTAGTGATATTTTTTTTTCCGAATATTGCTTCTGGGGTTTTGTCTGCATCCATGCGAAATAGTTAAGCACGACCAGTGCGTTCGAAAAAAAACCGCAATGGACGAAATCGTTGCAATTTTTTGCTGTGTCTTTTAAATATTAATTTTTGTAAGGTGGCATTTGAAACAATTAGCATTTTTTTGAACCCAATTTTTTTCCATTAACTAATCATTTTGAATAAAATTTGTTCTTCGAATCCAAACTATGACTAAAAAAGCTTTGTTATAAAGTTACATCGGTAACCAGATGAGAGTTCTTTGAGGTGAAAACCAAACTTTTGACATGAACAAAGTTTTCTGCCATAGTTAGTCTTAAATCAGGATCTAACTAGTCTGAAATAAACATCACAAACCAAATTTGATTCAAAACATGCAAGGAAGCTGAGATTTGTTAGGAAGCTTTTCAAAGAGGAATTGACCAAAAAAGCTGCCAATCAAATTCCTCTCTCAGTCTTATTTCGGAAAAATAATTTTAAAAGTATCGTTGCCGATACAAATTCGTCTGATTATTTCCCTTTTTCAGACCTATATTCAAAAGAGTATTGAAATTATTGTATAAAAGCACTCATTCAGATTTTTAAATTTGTTTAGTTTGGTTAACTAAAAGTTATAACTTTTTTGAAATTTTTTTTTTGTTAGTTTTGAGCAAAATTCAAAGTAATCAATCCTGCAAAAAGCAAACACATTTTTTCGTTATTTTGTGGTAAAAAAGCACATTGATGCTACTTAATAATTAAAACTATAGACTTTTCCTACTGACAAAATTCGATTAAGATTGATCTTAGCATGAAAACAGTATGTAGATTAAATTGAGGTCATTTTTAGCATTAAAAAACTATGAAAAATTAACAGAAAATATTAAAATTGATTTGAGTCAAATTAAATTCGATTTACATTGATCGTAAGTCCCAGCTGAAAAAAAAACAATCCAAATCGATTTTGAACCAGCTCAAAGCGATGTTTTTTTCAATTTGTAATTGGTTTTGCTTTAAGAGAAAATAAATGAATTTAAATCGATTTAAAACTATTTTTTTTTAAATTCTGATTTCATCAGTTTTCAGTTTTTTATTATTTTTTTGCGTTTTTTTTGCCAATCATTTTTACTTTACCTGCATAGCGTCTGGTAGCAGAATAAAAAACCAAATTTTTGAAAACTTCAAATTTTATGCTAGAAATCTGATTTTATAGAATTTTATAGAATCTGATTTTACAGATCTTATAGCATATGCTCGAAATCGGAATTGTATTGATCATTTTCTTGATTCGTTACATAGGTTTTTTGCTCAAATTTTTATTTACACTGATGATATTCAATGATTTAATTGCATGTTTTTGAGATCAAAATCTGGTTTATATGGACCATTTTTTGTAGTTTTTTCATGCTTTTTGCTCCAATCAATTCGAGATCGATTTTTCAGACAGTAAAATTGATCTGCATAGGGGTCTTTGAAATTGGATTTAATTGGATTTTAGCAAGATTCGGATGGATATCAGTGATTAAGAAAATACATCCAAATCGATTTCAATTGATTTTCAGGCACTTACATTTTTTTCGAAAACTTTAAGAAAGATCGATTGAAACTGATTGAAATTCCATTTCAGTTAAAACGTACATTGTTAATCTATTTGGATTAAAATCGTTTTAAAATCAATTTTAATCGATCCAAAGCCATTTTTGTCAGTGGGAGTTAGTTTTTTTTGCATAAACATGGTCGACTATTTTTGTTCGGATAGCATAGTTGAGCCCTTAAATTTTTTTGTTGTGTGTTAAATGGTTTTGGAAAAAATTTTGATCTAATATAAAAAGTCGTTTTGAAAAAAAAAGAAAATCTGAGCCTTTTTGCTGAAATTCCAGAATTGTCTAGATCAATGTTCCTGTATATTTTTTAAAAGTTAGATTGGCGTTAAAGTTTTAGGCAATTTGGATCAATAAAACCGTCGAAGCAAAATAAGAAGTGCACCTTTATCGATTTTGAAGAAAGAAAATTTTTTGGTTTTGAAACTGTTACTATTTTTATCACAGTTCTTTCAATTCATTTTGTTGAATAACGGACACTTTTGGAATGCATAACTATTGCTAATTTAAATTTTAAATCAGGTAATCATAACAGTAATATCTACACACATGCTGCGAATCAAATGAGAAGTAGATTTGCCCTACTTATTGGACCCTTTCGCCTTTATTGACCTATAAACGGATTAATTATTCAGACAGCCCGTTAGAGGTAGATTGAACAAAACAGGAGTTTCTTAGTCAATTTCAATTGCGTCTTTTAAGCTTGTAGTGCAAATAGCATAAATAGCTAGCTAATAAGGCACGTTTTCTACTATTATTGTCAACATTTTGACTTCAATTTAACTGAAATGACATGTATTTTGAATGTATTTTTACGATAAAAGACAACACTTAAAGGTTTTGAGCAGCTGCCTTTCAGAAATATAACATTTGATAACTATTATCCGAATAATTTGATATTATTTACAATTTTACAAGAATTTGATCATAATCAACAACTTCATTTGGCAATAAAATTTTCATTATAAAACAGACATTCGTTGTTGTTTGGTCTCGAGGGGCTTGGTTTTTGGGTCAGTGAAGCCTCGGTTGCGTTGTGTGGTGACTGTACTTATTCGCAGTACAATACTGTGTATTATGACCTCTAGGTTTTGTTGAGCTGTCTTGCTGTGCCTATATTTAGAATGCTTGGAGGCCTAAAATTTACACACTTGCACCCTAAATTTTAAAGTTTTGAGTTCTATGACTTGAAACGCTCGAATTCCTTGAATTCATACGTAAAGATTTTGAGCATTTGGAAATTTCCAAAAATTTCCAGAAATCATGATATCAGCAGCGTTTTAGATTAGGAAAAGAAGACAAAGAAAATATATAATGGGCATGAAAAAAGACTAACTTGCCTACTGCGTTGGAATTTTTTTTTTCGTCTATCTGAAAAAAATGTATTTCAAATATCAAAATAAAAAAATTCGTGCGATAATCCGTTTTTAGACGTGGAAGATTAAACTTAGAATTACTTTGACCATTTTAATTCAATTTGGTTCAATTATTGCGCGATTGCGCGATAAAAAATAGCATAGGCGGCAATTTAAATAGATTCAAATTAATTGAACCAAGTAATTTTTCTTTTTAATACACTAACAGGCACAAAAAAACTTCTTTGAATAGCTCGTGAAAGAGTGTAAAAAATAAAACACAAAAAAAATTAACAATTTTTTAATGTGACAAAAACTTTTTCATTGACATGAAAGATCAGTCAAATGCTCACGACCTTGGCTTGATTTGACCCGCCTTGTTCCGATTCAACCCATCGCATGCATCTAAACGCATTGCTTTATAAACATGAGTAGTATAATTTTTAATAATAATCATAATAAATTGTTTCCAAAACATATTTTACTTTTCATCACTTTTAATATATTCATTTCACAATAGTGGATCACTTTGGTAGATCGCCATTAGACACAAACTGTCTGTTATCAGGCTTCTAGCTTTTAAGAATTGCATTTGACCTATTTAAATTTTTTTTAAATTTTTTTAATATTTAATTTTAACTTTCTTCTCCAATTTGTTTAATGATTTACTCAAAGCAGATTTTCTTTATTCTTTTTTCTAGATGTCATTGGGTCCATTAAAGTATTCTGAATGTAAATAGTGACTTTAAAAATATATAGAATCATATATGTATGTCTGTATAATGTTTTATAAGTGTAATTAAAATTAAATTGTAAATAGTATTTCCAACCCAGCAAAAAAAGAGGCAAAGCTTGCAGTCTATTTGTAAACTTTTCTAATTAGTTCATCACAAGCTAAAATGTAATTATCTAAAAACATGTGGTAGAACTTTTCCAACTCAGTATGGCTAGCGCTTTGAAAGAAAAACTTATAAATCTGAGCTATAGGAGGTCATAAAATTGAACAGACTTTTTATCGTAGCCCAAAGTAAAGGTTTATTGAAAGCTTATTGCAATCACGGACAAATTTTTGAGTTTCGGTCTCCGTGTCTTGATCATTATAAATTCAGCATGATAGAAATAAACTTTTTAGGGTTAATGAAGGGCATTCATTTCTCAACAATTTACCTTATAGTTTTAGTAGTTCATAAACGTAGAATTCCTTCACGGTGTGAGGTCGTTTTTGATTTTTAATTTGCTTAAATGACTGATTGCATTTCTTGAAATAGCAAATTTTTTTACAGGATTTTTATTAATAGAAAGATCAGTCAAAATGCTCACGGCCTCGGCAGTTGATACGAGCAGTTTTGCTCAGATTTAACCCAACATATTCAATTAAACGCACTTTTTTGAAATACATGAGGTGTATAAATACATTTTTTAACATACAATTTTCAAACTTTTCAATATTTTTTTTCATTGAAGCCTTGAATGTTGCGATTACCCATTAAAATATCTGAAGTAGTTTTTGATGCTCAATTTGCAAAAATTAGCTGATCCTTTTTCGGTTCCCCATTCTGCGAGTTTTTATTTGTAACTTTTTATTCACATTCTCTGATTGTTACAAGAATTGGCATGCGAACTTATTAAGCCATGACATACCTTATCATTGATATTCATACTTGTGTTTGTAAAATCCATCGTTAACACTTAAAATTGTTGCACATGTGAGGTTGGGATGGGGGTGGTGGTAGAGCCCAATTTGTTTCCTGCAATTCAGTTTGGAGTGGTCTCTCAATCAGCTTAACTTGCCTTTCCTACTAGGTTTTATTAGAAAACTGGCAAATGACGCGAGTTAATTATTAAAATTTAAGTAATTCCATGTAGTCCCAATTTTAAACGCCATGAGGCGGCTAAAGCCTATCTGAGTTGAATTGTTTATTTTAGAAAAAATCATTTGAGCTCAGGGCGTCATCATCTTGTAAACTGTTTAAAAATTTCCGTCAAAAAATTGCTACTTAAAAAGTGGAAATTTGGAGAAAAAACCACCCCGAGAACAAACTTTTTGATAATAATAACTGGAAAATAACTGGCAAAATGCATAAATCATAAATCCAGCATTTAGTTGCTATAGATTTATATGCATTGGTTGCTTGGTCAAATTAGGGTGTATGTCTTCTTGGTTTGAAAATGTCAGGGTGTAGATACAACCGTGAATGCTAACTGCTATACCAGATGTCAACCGAAGCTTTTCGCAGAAATATTGCTAGTTGCTACCTTTTGGTCACGTTATTGGTATTACATAATCAACAGGTGTCCAGTCTGAAAAGATTTATCGGCCGCAGTCAATAAAGGGGAGGGGCCGCGCAGTTATTGTTCGTCTTAATACAGGCAATAGTTTCTGAAAATAACGTTCGAGGTAAAGATTTAATAGGAAACAGAAGATAGGTTATTTGCAAAAGGATTATTTAACTTTCCTTAACCGATGAATCGACGAATCAAACAATGAAAAAGTATAAGTTGAAAAGAATTGTCAACTTTATCAATCAGCCTGAAAAATTTTTTGCTGTGTCTTTTAAATATTAATTTTTGTAAGGTGGCATTTGAAACAATTAGCATTTATTTGAACCCAATTTTTTTCCATTAACTAATCATTTTGAATAAAATTTGTTCTTCAAATCCAAACTATGACTAAAAAAGCTTTGTTATAAAGTTACATCGGTAACCAGATGAGAGTTCTTTGAGGTGAAAACCAAACTTTTGACATGAACAAAGTTTTCTGCCATAGTTAGTCTTAAATCAGGATCTAACTTGTCTGAAATAAACATCACAAACCAAATTTGATTCAAAACATGCAAGGAAGCTGAGATTTGTTAGGAAGCTTTTCAAAGAGGAATTGACCAAAAAAGCTGCCAATCAAATTCATCTCTCAGTCTTATTTCGGAAAAATAATTTTAAAAGTATCGTTGCCGATACAAATTCGTCTGATTATTTCCCTTTTTCAGACCTATATTCAAGAGAGTATTGAAATTATTGTATAAAAGCACTCATTCAGATTTTTAAATTTGTTTAGTTTGGTTAACTAAAAGTTATAACTTTTTTGAAATTTTTTTTTGTTAGTTTTGAGCAAAATTCAAAGTAATCAATCCTGCAAAAAGCAAACACATTTTTTCGTTATTTTGTGGTAAAAAAGCACATTGATGCTACTTAATAATTAAAACTATAGACTTTTCCTACTGACAAAATTCGATTAAGATTGATCTTAGCATGAAAACAGTATGTAGATTAAATTGAGGTCATTTTTAGCATTAAAAAACTATGAAAAATTAACAGAAAATATTAAGATTGATTTGAGTCAAATTAAATTTGATTTACATTGATCATAAGTCCCAGCTGAAAAAAAAACATTCCAAATCGATTTTGAACCAGCTCAAAGCGATGTTTTTCTCAGTTTGTAATTGGTTTTGCTTTAAGAGAAAATAAATGAATTTAAATCGATTTAAAACTATTTTTTTTAAATTCTGATTTCATCAGTTTTCAGTTTTTTATTATTTTTTTGCGTTTTTTTTTGCCAATCGTTTTTACTTTACCTGCATAGCTTCTGGTAGCAGAATAAAAAACCAAATTTTTGAAAACTTCAAATTTTATGCTAGAAATCTGATTTTATAGAATTTTATAGAATCTGATTTTACAGATCTTATAGCATATGCTCGAAATCGGAATTGTATTGATCATTTTCTTGATTCGTTACATAGGTTTTTTGCTCAAATTTTTATTTACACTGATGATATTCAATGATTTAATTGCATGCTTTTGAGATCAAAATCTGGTTTATATGGACCATTTTTTGTAGTTTTTTCATGCTTTTTGCTCCAATCAATTCGAGATCGATTTTTCAGACAGTAAAATTGATCTGCATAGGGGTCTTTGAAATTGGATTTAATTGGATTTTAGCAAGATTCGGATGGATATCAGTGATTAAGAAAATACATCCAAATCGATTTAAATTGATTTTCAGGCACTTACATTTTTTTCGAAAACTTTAAGAAAGATCGATTGAAACTGATTGAAATTCCATTCCAGTTAAAACGTACATTGTTATTCTGTTTGGATTGATTTAAAATTGTTTTTGTCAGTGGGAGTTAGTTTTTTTGCATAAACATGGTCGACTATTTTTGTTCGGATACCACACTTGAGTCCTTAAATTTTTTTGTTGTGTGTTAAATGGTTTTGGAAAAAATTTTGATCTAATATAAAAAGTCGTTTTGAAAAAAAAAGAAAATCTGAGCCTTTTTGCTGAAATTCCAGAATTGTCTAGATCAATGTTCCTGTATATTTTTTAAAAGTTAGATTGGCGTTAAAGTTTTAGGCAATTTGGATCAATAAAACCGTCGAAGCAAAATAAGAAGTGCACCTTTATCGATTTTGAAGAAAGAAAATTTTTTGGTTTTGAAACTGTTACTATTTTTATCACAGTTCTTTCAATTCATTTTGTTGAATAACGAACACTTTCGGAATGCATAACTATTGCTAATTTAAATTTTAAATCAGGTAATCATAACAGTAATATCTACACACATGCTGCGAATCAAATGAGAAGTAGATTTGCCCTACTTATTGGACCCTTTCGCCTTTATTGACCTATAAACGGATTAATTATTCAGACAGCCCGTTAGAGGTAGATTGAACAAAACAGGAGTTTCTTAGTCAATTTCAATTGCGTCTTTTAAGCTTGTAGTGCAAATGGCATAAATAACTAGCTATTAAGGCACGTTTTCTACTATTATTGTCAACATTTTGACTTCAATTTATCTGAAATGACATGTATTTTGAATGTATTTTTGACAATAAAAGATAACACTAAAAGGTTTTGAGCAGCTGCCTTTCAGAAATATAACATTTGAAAACTATTATCCGAATAATTTGCTATTATTTACAATTTTACAAGAATTTGATCATAATCAACAACTTCATTTGGCAATAAAATTTTCATTATAAAACAGACATTCGTTGTTTTTGGTCTCGAGGGGCTTGGTTTTTGGGTCAGTGAAGCCTCGGTTGCGTTGTGTGGTGACTGTACTTATTCGCAGTACAATACTGTGTATTATGACCTCTAGGTTTTGTTGAGCTGTCTTGCTGTGCCTATATTTAGAATGCTTGGAGGCCTAAAATTTACACACTTGCACCCTAAATTTTAAAGTTTTGAGTTCTATGACTTGAAACGTTCGAATTCCTTGAATTCATACGTAAAGATTTTGAGCATTTGGAAATTTCCAAAAATTTCCAGAAATCATGATATCAGCAGCGTTTTAGATTAGGAAAAGAAGACAAAGAAAATATATAATGGGCATGAAAAAAGACTAACTTGCCTACTGTGTTGGAATTTTTTTTTTCGTCTATCTGAAAAAAATGTATTTCAAATATCAAAATAAAAAAATTCGTGCGATAATCCGTTTTTAGACGTGGAAAATTAAACTTAGGATTACTTTGACCATTTTAATTCAATTTGGTTCAATTATTGCGCGATTGCGCGATAAAAAATAGCATAGGCGGCAATTTAAATAGATTCACATTAATTGAACCAAGTAATTTTTCTTTTTAATACACTAACAGGCACAAAAAAACTTCTTTGAATAGCTCGTGAAAGAGTGTAAAAAATAAAACACAAAAAAAAATTAACAATTTTTTAATGTGACAAAAACTTTTTCATTGACATGAAAGATCAGTCAAATGCTCACGACCTTGGCTTGATTTGACCCGCCTTGTTCCAATTCAACCCATCGCATGCATCTAAACGCATTGCTTTATAAACATGAGTAGTATAATTTTTAATAATAATCATAATAAATTGTTTCCAAAACATATTTTACTTTTCATCAATTTTAATATATTCATTTCACAATAGTGGATCACTTTGGTAGATCGCCATTAGACACAAACTGTCTGTTTTCAGGTTTCTAGCTTTTAAGAATTGCATTTGACCTATTTAAATTTTTTTTAAATTTTTTTAATATTTAATTTTAACTTTCTTCTCCAATTTGTTTAATGATTTACTCAAAGCAGATTTTCTTTATTCTTTTTTCTAGATGTCATTGGGTCCATTAAAGTATTCTGAATGTAAATAGTGACTTTAAAAATATATAGAATCATATATGTATGTCTGTATAATGTTTTATAAGTGTAATTAAAATTAAATTGTAAATAGTATTTCCAACCCAGCAAAAAAAGAGGCAAAGCTTGCAGTCTATTTGTAAACTTTTCTAATTAGTTCATCACAAGCTAAAATGTAATTATCTAAAAACATGTGGTAGAACTTTTCCAACTCAGTATGGCTAGCGCTTTGAAAGAAAAACTTATAAATCTGAGCTATAGGAGGTCATAAAATTGAACAGACTTTTTATCGTAGCCCAAAGTAAAGGTTTATTGAAAGCTTATTGCAATCACGGACAAATTTTTGAGTTTCGGTCTCCGTGTCTTGATCATTATAAATTCAGCATGATAGAAATAAACTTTTTAGGGTTAATGAAGGGCATTCATTTCTCAACAATTTACCTTATAGTTTTAGTAGTTCATAAACGTAGAATTCCTTCACGGTGTGAGGTCGTTTTTGATTTTTAATTTGCTTAAATGACTGATTGCATTTCTTGAAATAGCAAATTTTTTTACAGGATTTTTATTAATAGAAAGATCAGTCAAAATGCTCACGGCCTCGGCAGTTGATACGAGCAGTTTTGTTCAGATTTAACCCAACATATTCAATTAAACGCACTTTTTTGAAATACATGAGGTGTATAAATACATTTTTTAACATACAATTTTCAAACTTTTCAATATTTTTTTTCATTGAAGCCTTGAATGTTGCGATTACCCATTAAAATATCTGAAGTAGTTTTTGATGCTCAATTTGCAAAAATTAGCTGATCCTTTTTCGGTTCCCCATTCTGCGAGTTTATATTTGTAACTTTTTATTCACATTCTCTGATTGTTACAAGAATTGGCATGCGAACGTATTAAGCCATGACATACCTTATCATTGATATTCATACTTGTGTTTGTAAAATCCATCGTTAACACATAAAATTGTTGCACATGTGAGGTTGGGATGGGGGTGGGGGTAGAGCCCAATTTGTTTCCTGCAATTCAGTTTGGAGTGGTCTCTCAATCAGCTTAACTTGCCTTTCCTACTAGGTTTTATTAGAAAACTGGCAAATGACGCGAGTTAATTATTAAAATTTAAGTAATTCCATGTAGTCCCAATTTTAAACGCCATGAGGCGGCTAAAGCCTATCTGAGTTGAATTGTTTATTTTAAAAAAATCATTTGAGCTCAGGGCGTCATCATCTTGTAACCCGTACTGAACTTTTTGTTCCATTTCACGGCTGATCATCCATTTAGCAGGGGAGAGAAAATTCTCAGGACTGTTCCCCCATTATGCAGGGCTGTTCAGAAGTGAGCATGCGTATTTTTCTACAGACATGGTCGTACCTGGATCTTACATGATCAGACCTGAGTGAAACATGTTCATGCCTGCCGCAGACATGATAACGCCTGACTGAAAACTTGACAAATACATATTTATTTATACATTACTTCGCGTATCTTGACTAATTGGTCTTTGTTGTTATAATTTCACTTTTTCAGATTTTGTTCGAAATGAGTTTATCCAAATTTACCTCCTCGAGCCAACCATCTTCAATTGAAGGAAATTATGTCGTCTCTACATCCCAAAAAAGAGGACGTCAGGTTAGTTTCAGGGGGCAACGGGAGGGATAGTCGAAAAAAACTAAAAATCCCCAGTTTGAACTATAATTAAAGCAATTCGTCACAAAATTTTTTGGCCAAAATTCCTTCAATTTTCGCGAACCAGTAGCCGCAATAAGTTCGAATAAATTAAAAAGATTCGATTGGTTGATACTATTAATCTCATTGAATAAATTAACAACAAATGTGCGACTACTTTTTAACGCATGATTTTTGTCTAATTTTATTTGTTAAGCATTTATTTAAAGTGATGAAGTTTTGACTAACAATTAGTTTTATGTTGACAGGAAACAGAGAAAAGTATCCACACGCCCCGCTACCAACGACTCCTTGCTGGCAATTAAAGAAAGATGCATCTAACCACTACAGTATATATTGAACAAAAAACTTCACCGATGTCAGAAAAAATCTGAAAAAAAATAAAAATTTGAAGTAAAGTGTCACATTATCAAGCTGAGTTTATGATGTTGTTACAAATTAACCATATCTTTAATAATCTTATAATACTGAAGATACCGATTTGAGCATATTCGGTTCAGGCATGGTCATGTATCCTGCAGGTGTGAGCATGTTTAGTTCAGGTATGATCATGTATCCGGCAGGTGTGAGCATGTTCAGTTCAGGCATAATCATGCATGCTGCAGGTGTGAGCATATCTTCAGTTAGCACACCTGATGCAGGTCTGATGCAGGTATGTGCATGCCGAATATAGACATGCTGCACATCTGTAACAGACATGAATTTTGCATGATTTTACAATGATCAGATATGATTATGGCCAAAAAGTTCGGTACGGGAAACTGTTTAAAAATTTCCGTCAAAAAATTGCTACTTAAAAAGTGGAAATTTGGAGAAAAAACCACCCCGAGAACAAACTTTTTGATAATAATAACTGGAAAATAACTGGCAAAATGCATAAATCATAAATCCAGCATTTAGTTGCTATAGATTTATATGCATTGGTTGCTTGGTCAAATTAGGGTGTATGTCTTCTTGGTTTGAAAATGTCAGGGTGTAGATACAACCGTGAATGCTAACTGCTATACCAGATGTCAACCGAAGCTTTTCGCAGAAATATTGCTAGTTGCTACCTTTTGGTCACGTTATTGGTATTACATAATCAACAGGTGTCCAGTCTGAAAAGATTTATCGCCCGCAGTCAATAAAGGGGAGGGGCCGCGCAGTTATTGTTCGTCTTAATACAGGCAATAGTTTCTGAAAATAACGTTCGCGGTAAAGATTTAATAGGAAACAGAAGATAGGTTATTTGCAAAAGGATTATTTAACTTTCCTTAACCGATGAATCGACGAATCAAACAATGAAAAAGTATAGGTTGAAAAGAATTGTCAACTTTATCAATCAGCCTAAAAAACTTTCAAATTATTCAACCGTCCAAACCGTTCGATCATCTGCTACCAGGGCGGGATTGGGAGACAAAAAGAAGCGTATGGGAGGGGGGAAGGGCTTGGCATTTTTGAAATTAATGACTGCCAACATAATCCGTACCCAAAAGTACGAAATTACGTAGGAGATCAACCTGACATTTAATCAACTCAGGGTGAGCTTTTGCTTTTTGATTTAATGATGTTTGTCAAGGGCATCGGAAACCTTAGCGAACTGATGTCATTTCAAACTCACATTAAGAAATGATCAAAATAACACACAAAAAGATTCTTTCGAAAGTCTTCATTTGGGAAAGATTTGCATGTCGGCTGCTGTCGATTATGATTGTTAACTTGACTGAAATACTTTGTAAAACTAACCACTTAGACGGTTTTTGAATATTTTAGTAAGCTTTCGGTGCTTTGAAATTTTATTAGTTTTTAGTTATTGGCACTATTTCCCACATTGATAAGCTGCAATTTAGACTAAATGGCTATTTGACTGCCTTCATAAAAGTACCTGTTATGAAAGTTACTCCAATTCAGATTTCAACAACAAGCCTTACCCGTGCACCGTTTCAGTGCCTTTCAAAGTTGGTTTACATAGTCTGACCAATCTTGAGTTTACCGATAAAGCATTAGATTAATTTTACACCAAATATTTGCGTTTGCTCACACACATACCTTTTAAAAGTCGACCCAATTTATATTTACTAAAAGGAAGTTAGAAGCCCATATTTGTTTGCACCAACCTAATATATTTAATTCTAGTACATGTAAGCCTCTAATTTAATTCATCGTTACTTCTTTTGAGACCAATTTTATCAAATATGATCAAAACATATTGTGTTTAGAACAAAAATTCAAATAACCCGATTTGTTTAGCTACTGCTTTCTGCCTAGATATCTATCGGTGTGGAGAACTATTGCGCCTCTTAATCGAGCTTATTTCAACTTTGACCAAACAAGCGAAAGAGGTACAAAAACAGTAGTATGACCGAAGGCCAAGGGGTTATCATGCTGCAATCAACCTACGCCAAAAACAACATAAGTATTCCTGAAAATAGAGGATTTTCATCGGAGTCGTCAACTCGATTCGATTTCAATTCCCTAAAGCCGAAACCAAAATCTCCACTGAAAAAAGACGAACACGCGATGTGTAACTATAATTATTTGAATAGTAATGAAAGCAAAATCAGACGAGAAGCCGATGACGTTCGACAGTCCTCCGAGGCCTTGGGCACTAATGCAAGTACATTGGAGGGTCAAATTTTCAATTTCTCTTTAGATGATGAAACTGAATTTAATATGCCTAGTTATGGTGACGACAAACTTTCTGGTCGCAATTTTACTGTCGGATTTTTGGATACAAATTACCCTTTCTCGCCCGGAAGTATCTGGAATTTCGATGCCAACGATTCTCATCCGCATCTTCTTAAATCTTATTCATGCGCCGCTGGTGGTAATTTTCTCGTCTGCAATCCTGAATCGACCGAGGAGACCGACTCCTGTCCCGTTACTCCTCTGACTCATGATTCAGGGATATCCGAAGGGGGGCTCTCTCCCGGATGCCATTTAACTCTGAGTGACAGTGAGAGTAACAGTGGGGGAGGGGCCGGAGACTGTTTTTCAACCTCGTCCAGCGGGGATTCCAGTCCAACTTGCTGGCCCTCACTAACAATGTCGCAGAAAATGAACAAAGCAGATAGTGATAGCGTCGTGAACAGGTAAGACTTTATTAGACTCCCTCGTTCCCAAATACTGGTTGCCAATGTTTCCAGTGTTTTCTCCTTTCTTAATATTATTTTTGAAAACAATTGATGGCTAACCAACCCTGAAAGTTTTCAAAAGACGCCTTTGGCGCCAATATAATCCAAAAGTAAGTCAAAATTTTCTAAAAAAAACGCTAAAAAATGGCGTTTGCTTCCAACCAATTAGCTGCGGCTCAAAAACTTGAATTTGTTGATCTTAGAAGAACGAGAAAACATTTCAAAAATTAGAGCCTCCGAAAAAAAGTTCCCGCCCATGCCACTGCTCAGATTCTGTGCAAGTGATATCCGGTGGCTGTGCAAATAGCACTGAATTGACCGACCAAGTCAAGAAAGGAAATTCAAAAGTACGAACAATATTCGGAAAAAATGGAAACCAGTTTTACTTTTTTTCAATTTTTTCCCCTTTTTTTCTTAATTTACTCTTATTTGTTTTTTTTTGCTAGTGCATAAGTTAGGTGAAAATCAATTTGCTGAATAGGTTACTGAAAAAAGCGGAGAAGTGGAAGAATTTAAAATGGTAATCGATAATGTTGATATTCATGTTGAAATTAAAAGGTAGGTCTGTCTTTCATCAAGTTTTGTCTACATAAGTCTGAAAACCAAAAAACATTCGAACCAATTTTTCTCGGCGCTGAAAAAATGTTATCATTTTTTCTTGAACCTAAATTACGGACAAAAAAAGCTTCAGTATCATTTCGTATTTGATCCCTACGAGTTTTCCCTTATTCTGTCAAAGTTGGCTGGAAAAGCTGTTAAAAAATTGTATTTAATCCATCGTTCCTTCCCATTTTTCAAGAGTGGTCGGAACATTAAATTGATAAGGAGTGTTTTGGGACACTCTTGATAAGGCGTGTTTGGATAAGGCACTTTTATTCTCGTGCCGAATGTACGCGCAGCGGAGCAAGCGTATTCTACTTGCCGTTACTTTGTTACAAATTGTGCTTGTTAGAAATTGTCGCCTGTTTCGAATTCTCGCCAGTTAAGAATTCTCGCCAGTTAAGAATTGTCACCTGTTACGAATTGTCGCCTGTTACGAATTGTCGTTTGTTACCTGCTACTGTCGCTTGTTGCGGTATAATTCGACAAACCAAATTTACATTAACCTGCAAAGCGAGAATCTTCAGACGCACTTTTTCAGGAAAATTTGAAAATTTTGTTAGAGGCCCTGAAAAACACCTTCATTGAAAGTAGCTTATTTTCACAGCCTGACTATTGTTTTTATTTTAGTCTTATTGCATAAATTACTGTCTAGACACATAAAATAATTTGTCTGAGATTGTGTAAGAAGCCCAAAATCAAAGCTATTTGTCTCTCCTAGAAAATAGTGTAGGGTTTTTATTACTGTTGAAATAGCTCTGAAAGGGTTTCAAATTGATTTATCACTGAACATTCTACTATTCCTACTATGCGACCTAATTTACTTGGAAAAACATGATAATTTTTGGCTACTTCTGTTGCCTATTTAGTTTCTGTTTTCATTTGTAAGTAAGTTTTGCCGGAAAGGTATAGGAAAAGATAAATAGAGGGTTGCTGACAAGACGTGATAAGTTTCAGTTGTATGATTTATTATATTACCGGAAGTGTTTGGTTGTATGTTTTAGAAAGTGGGGGCTGGTATAAAAACATCTGAATATTTGTCTATCACCAGGGGTGGATCTAGATTTTCTCGAGGGGAGGGGGGCTTCTTTTTTTTTAGTTCAACCAAATTAATTTTCCGAGTACTCCCAGAACAGAACAATATAAACATTCTATTTCTATTTTTACCGAAAATTTTGAGCAGCAGGCAAACTTTTGAATTTGAAAAAACGGTTCAAAAAACCGTTTTTGGGTACTTTTTGAAAACTTTTGACCAAAAAAATGTGTTTTTTTTTTTGCCGTGCGCTCCCCTTCAAAACAAGTAAATAATGGCGCCAAAGGCGCATTTAGAAAAAATTTAGTGTTGGTCGGCCTAAAATGAATGTCATTAGAAAATAACAAAGAACGCATTTTTTGCAACAGCAAAGTTTACACATTTTTTGTCCACTTTATGTAATTTGCTGAAACCGAATATTTGAGTTTTGATCCGGCTACGGAAGTGTAGAGGAACTTTCGGCTATTCGACGGGATTTGTAGGAAACATTGGGCAACACAAAATAAAACGCCAGATGGGCTCAATATATAGCAATGGAAGGGTTTCAGTCAGTCGTGATTAAAAACATTTTTAGTGTCGACCAAAACCGCCTCTTAATTCTAGCTTTTTGGATTTAGAATTTGGCAATCAACTTACTTTTTTTTCTGTTTTAAAGGGACTAAAATTTTTTTATGCATTGATTAAGTATAAAGAAAAAAAATGTGGTCGGATTTTTCCAAAATATTGCGTAATAAGTCATGGTAACTGTCAGGGGTGGATCTAGGATTTTCTCGAGGGGTGGGCGGATTTTCAAAAAATATTCCAAAATTTTGACGACTTTTTTTTAGGTCGACCAAATTGATTTTTCGAGTTCTCCCAAAGCACTGTTTTGCCCCTATTTTGGCAAAATTTTCTGCGCTGCAAGCAAATTTTTGAAAAAACTGTCAGAAAAGCCGTTTTTGGGCACTTTTTGAAAAATTGTGACAAAAAAATCGCGTTTTTTTTTGGCGCGGGCTCCCCCTCAAAGTTAGTATATATTGGCGCCAAAGGCGCCTTCAAAAAAAATTTTAGGGTCGGTCGGCCAAAAATGGATTTCTGTAAAAATATCAAAGGGGAGACCCTTTGGGTCGGCAGGGGGTCGAATTGCTGAGGGAAGGCGTGCGCCATAAATCCGACCCTGGTGTTTGTCGTTTATGACAGTAAATGCAAAAATTTTGACTAGATTCGGCTTTAGTCAAATGTGCGTGACATCAATCTTCAATAGATTTCACTGTTACCAAAAAAAAATAATTATTTACGTAAGTTTGATCGTAATAAATTTAGAAATTATTAAAAAATACCACCTTAGTCATATCGATACATTACTAGAAAATTAAAAAAAAAATTAAATCGAATTTAATGACTCTCATATTAGATTCCTCACCCGATTCGAGGAGTCTTATGCAATTTTGTGAGGGCATTGCAACTGCAAAAGGAAAAAAATTAACATGACACATTTTGACTATTCTTTGCGTGCTGATCTGATAGAAAGAGAAGAATTTAAATTTGAAACCGATGAATTCAAAAAACGACAGAAAGAGGGAGAGGGAGTCTAGCTGAGATGTGTGTTGTATTGTGGTGTATCAGGAGGTCACGCTGACAAGCTTTTTGCCAGTTTCCGCTCAACTCAGCAAAACCAGTCAGTGGAAAAAAATAACAAAAAATTCGAATAAATGACGAGAAAAACTTTTAAAAAAAGAACGGAAGCGAACTGACTATAACCAACTGACTTTTGTTTCTGTCGATCTTAGTTGGATAGTTAGCACTGAAAACTGATCTCCAACTGTGCAAAGTTGGCGTTTTACAGGAAGCTTTTCAGAGTATTGACTTCAACTAAAAGTGAACAAATAGGGGAGGGGGAGGGGAGGGGAGAGGGGGAAGTGCGTGGTGAGAAGAGTGGGGGGAAGGGGGGGATCTGCTATGTGTAGGGATGGTGTAAATGCATATATGAAGATGTCTATCTACAGTGAAAATATAATTTGGTCATTGTTGGTTAGATGAAAGTCCGGATTACATTAAGAGCAAGGGAGAGAAAAGAGAAAAGAAAAAACGGAAATCGTTTTAAAATCCATTTTTTCATTCCATTTAGTTGGCTTTTAACTTAGTTCTTTTTACCGCAGGTTTGTTCGCAAATTTTTTTGATCGCAATTTGCACATTTACTCGAATTTTCATGAGTGATTAATTGAGCAGACATATTATTTTAGTTTAATTTTATTTAAATAAAGATTGTCCAATTGGTTCTAGTCGACAATTAGTACATTTTATCCGAGCTGATAAATTTAAAAGTTTCAGTTGCAAGCTTCCGTTTACATTTATTAAAATTGTAATTAGTCTAAGCATTTTGTTTACAGTAAGATATCTCACAATTGCGACATCAAAAACAAGAAAAACAACAATTCCATCAGCCAGAAGAGTGAGAAAAACATCAGAAGAGGTGAATTTATGTCGTCAGGAATAAGATTCGGAGGCAGCGTATCTAGCGAACACGCCACAATATCCCCCCTAAGTAGCTCTTGCTCCCCTATTGCCAATGGAATTTCTTCGACAACCTCATTATCGTCATCATCTTCATCATCTTTGCCCCCCTGCTCTAGAATAATAGGTGCTGGGGTGGGGACTATTATATCTACAGCTCATCATGATTTGCCAGCATCTTCGCCTTCATATGACTCGTTTCGTTACTCACCTCTGTTCGAGATGTCAAAAATGACAACATCAATGGGCGAAGAAAGATTAAAGGAGAAAAATGAAAACTTCATCGAAAACGACAATCAGATCTTCAAAAACTCATCAAAATTGACGTCATCGCAGTTTGATTTGTTCTTAAAATCCAGGTGCACTTTAAAAAACATTCTAATATTGATGAAAAAAAAAGAATAAGATTTTCAAATTTGATTGTTTTACATTTCAATTTAAAAAAAAAACACTTATTATTGAATTCTAGTTCGACTTAGCCTATTATTCAACACTAAATTTCAAATTTTTGACCAAAACCAGAAATTTGGACAACTTTATGGCTCAAAACCACCATTTTTATTTTTTTTAAATAAAATTCAGTTGTCAAAAGAAATATGAACGCTCTTCAAACATTCCGAAATTGAGGTAATAACAGATTGTTTAGATCTACTTTCTTTCCCGTGGGCAAAATGCCTGCAACTTCAACTGCATCTGATAGCGTCTTCCCCAGTCTGACCTCACGTGACCCATTGGAGGGGGTCAATGACCTATTAGAAGACATGAGTGAAGGGATAATGGGAATGGAACGAGAGCCAGATAAGGATGCAATCAAGATGTTTGTGGGTCAGATTCCGAAGAGCTGGGACGAGGAGAGTTTCCGAGAGTATCTGGAGAAGTTCGGCGACATGTACCAATTGAACATTTTGAGGGATAAAGTCACAAATGAGAGCAAAGGTCAGTAGAGGTTAAGAAAAAACGCCTGCATTAGCAAAACTAAGCTTACAATCGATTAAAATCAATTTTTAAACCGATTAATTACTAGTGAAAAATCGATTGCTTGAACACTAAAATTGATAACATAGAAATTTAATACCGTTCAAAATTATCGATTTTTTGTTTAAAAAAATTATTAATGGATTTTTTTGCGGTGTTAAATTTGCGTCGGATCTGTATAAAATACCCCAGAAACCGTATAAAATTGACTAGATTGTCTTAAATAATATATTTTATTGTGTCTGGAAAACTTCAATAAAAACCCAATGTCTCAAGGTCGATTTTTTTTTTCACAAAACATATCGAACTTGTACTTAAAAAAAACCTCCCTCAATGTTATAGTGAATTAAAGTCACTTGAGAAGAGTTGCTTACAAAGTCTGTTTTTCTTTCTGTAAGATGCATTCAATCTGTAGATATTTGTGATGTTTTTCAGCAAACTTTCAGAAAATTTCAATATCAGCAAACAAATCTTTGCCTTGAGTTTCATGTTTTGACCGAGATTTTACTTTTCTAGAATGGGACTCTTTTCCACACAGAAAAGTATGAAGAGCAGGTTTTAGATGAAAGCTTTTTCTGCCTCGTTTCGGTTCTGAGGTAGTTCTGTTTGGGGTACCTGGGTGCAACATTTGATTTCATTCGCAAGTTAACCGTAATTATCGGAAATTACGAGTCACTGACATAAATTTTGGTATTTAAAAGCAGAATTAAATGTCATCAAGTACGCAAAATGAAAACAATAAAAAAAAACAATTTTAAAACAGCACCTGAACAACTTGTGAACCATGTTTTGGTCTTTCAGTTTTTTCACCACAAAATTCATTAGTTACGACCTTGATTTTTCTCGCTATGAATTCTAGCGGGAACAAAAGCAAAAAAATTTGAAAAAGCAAATAAAACAAGCGACAGAAAAATAAAAAAGAATAGCCGCTTACTGTGGAAGTAGCACAGAATGTTCCGACCATAGTCTTTAAAAAAATTACAAGATAAAGCTTTTTTTCAAATTAGTTTTTCTGTGTGGGGTGATAGTAAAGCCTGATGTAAAACTATATTTTAAGCATATTGGTTATTCATAGTAAAAACGGAAAATAAGACGCAACAATTTCATGGAAAAGTGACTAGAAAACAAAAGTAAAAAAAATCAAAAGATTTCAATTTTTTTTTACAAATTTTTTGCAGAGAATTTTCCATTTTTTTGAGGTTTTTGGTTTCCAGAATGGAGCTACAAAACTCCAAAAAATTAATTTTACATTAAAGTTTTTAGTGCTTAAATTGTAAATTTGTCCTAATTCAGCTGTTGTAAGCCTGCTCGCTTGCTTTGTTCGCTCGAATTAAGACGAAAAATCAAAATATTCAAACCGGTTTTTCTCAACACTGGGAAAATCGTTTTTCAATTTTTTGTAATGTCGTTCGAATTACGACTGAAAAGGCTTTAAATTGATAAATCACTCAACCCAGTCCGGCGATTAATTGTGGTAGCTGATTTTGCGTGGAACTAAAAAGAAGAAAAATAAAACACACCCAAATACAAAGTTTCTCCCAATTTTCAATGGTCGGAACAAAAATAGCATATAGTTCTTATTCAGGGCATACAATCAGCTTTCCGTAGAAAACTCATAACTCAAAAATGCTGGTCTTTTCCCTCTTGCTTTTAGGGTATTAATGAAACAATTAAAGGATGTACTCTAAACAAAAAGTAATTAAACTGCTGATTGTTAGATGACGATGATTATGTTTTTTCTCAGGATGTGGCTTTGTGACGTTCTACACGCGTGATTCTGCAATTGAAGCCCAGAGAAGTCTACATGACAAAGTGGTACTTGACGGGGTGAGTATTTAAGAGTTTCGTAGTTAAAGTTAGTGACCTCAAAATGGGAATTCTTAATAGCTGAAGTACAGAACTTCAGCAGAGTGTAGAAGCCAATAAGCAATCAGTGTTCAATTGTTACGACTTTCGTAACGAAAGTAACGAAATATTTGTGCTCGGGATGGGTTTTTTTCTTCAGACAAATTTCGATTTTTTAACTAGCCATTTTTGACGGAAAGTTTTTTTATCATTCTAAAGGTATTATTGTCCTGAGCTTAAATTTGAAAAGATATTTCACATATGATCATTTTTCGTAAAGTTATGGGGTTTTGAAAAAATGCAGTTTTGGTCAATTTGGGACATTTAACGCGCGATATATATTTCGTGCTTTTAACGCTCAAGCGGAGATTTAATCCGCCTTAGAAATCGTTCCAAATTGGTTGAAGGAAATTTATTTGCCATAATTTATTTGTTAAAAGGAGAGAATCTATCACTTTGTACTTTATATGGCGTATGGGGGATAATTTTCACAAAAAAATCATTTTTTAAATAATTTTTTCCATTTTATTTCATTATTTAATGTTCTCATGTTATTACTGCTCCGTAGACCTCAACAGGCGATCAGAACAATGAGGGCCTCGCCCTGCTAGGAGGAGTTTTTTTCAACCAATTTATCAAGTTTTTATTTACCAAGTTTCAATTTTTAAATTTATCAAGTTTATCAAATGTTTTGGCTTTTTTGCTTGGATCTGTGCTTTGCTATTAGCACGTACTGAATAATAAACGTCAAATGGGTTTAAGTGAACCCCGAATGCTTTTTATATAGAATGAGAAAATGCTAGTCATACAAGTTTTTAAAGATTTCAAAATGAATTTTAATCCCCCTCTCCTCGGCGCGCTACTGCTCTACACTGAAACAACATTTTATTTTTTTTTGTAAATTACAAAAGATAGGGCTTTAACTTCAATATTGTTTTACACATCACTTTATACTAGCTTTCCTTGAAGGAAAAATTATGGGAGGAAATAATTAGAAGAAAACTAAAATTGGAGGAAAAGCGACCTTACCCATAGTTAATTCTAACCAAATTAACTTTCAACAATAAAACAAAGACATATTATGATTAAATTGATTTTTCTATGTTTTAAGAAGATTAAAAAATTTGAATTTTTCATCTTTCCAAAAAAACTGCTCATATCAAAGCGAGGGCTTGATTGCTCCTACTGCCTTTTAAAGTCAATGGAGCAGTAATAAAACGAAAAATTTAAATTGAAAAAAATATTAATTAAAAAGTTTTTTTTATACTTTGAGGATTTTGCAAAAATCTTCTATCCACACTTCAACTAGCTAAATAAAGTACAAAATGATAGTTTTTGCTTCTAGTAACAAATCAATTTTGGCATTCAAAAAAATTATAACGATTTCTAAGACGGATTAAATCTCCGCTTACGCGTTAGAAGCTCGGAATTTCTCACGCGTTAATTGTTCCAAATTGGCAATCTTCAAGCCCATATAACTCTAGGAAAATGTTCACAGGTAAAATATCTTTTCAAATTTAAGCTCAAGACAATAATAGCTTTTGAATGCTTTGAAAAAATCCCTTCAAAAATGGCTAGTTTAAAAGTCAAAATTGTCTGAAGAAAAAAAACAGAGAAAAAAAGAGCACAAATATTCCGCTACTTTTATTACAAAAATCCGTTAATTCAAACCCAATTTTAGGAGGTTCGGGGGCGTGGTGGGATTTTTCAACAAAAATACAAAGACATATTATGACTGTTTTGATTATTTTGATCTTTGAAGCTAAAAACATTCCTTTTCATCATTTTTTTAAATTTAATTTTTCGTGTTATTAAGCAACCGTAGACCTCAAAAAGCAACCGCGACAATCAGGGCCTCCCCTTAATACGAGCAGTCTTGTCTTTTTTCAATTTAGCAATTTTCAGTTGATCAAGATTCAATTTTTTAACTTAATAAGGTTATCAAATGTTTTGGTTTTTTTGCTTGGGTCTGTGCTTTGCTATTAGCTCGTACTGAATGATAAAAGTCTCAAAAACTTTTAACGATGGTTTAAGTGAATCCCAAATGCTTTTTCTATGAATGGGAAAATGCTAGTCATACAAGTTTCTAACGATTTCAAAATGAATTTCAAGCCGTCTCATCGGCACGCTAATGCCCTACACTGAAACACCTTTTTCATTTTTTTTGCAAATTCAAAAGATAAAGACTTTAATCTTCAATATTGTATTACACGTGACTTTAAGCGAGCTTTCCTTCGTACTAAATTTGGAGGAAAACCCCACAGTTAATTCTGACCCAATTTAAGAGTGGTAGGGGGTTCAACATTAAAACAAAGACATAATTCAAGTATTTCGCTTGCTCTGATTTTGATTATTTTAAGACGACGAAAAAATTTGATTTTTGTAATGATGGTAAGAACGGTGATGGTGTTGTTTTGTTTAGATGACGCATTGCATTCAAATGAAACCAGCTGATTCAGAGAATAGAAAAGGTAAGTAGTTATTATAAATTATTCATTTTTTCTTCAATCCAATTTGCACTTCTTTAGGACAGTATAGTGAAACAAAGAAAAATTGAGATTTTTTGAATCCATTTTTTCGGGGTGTAAATAAACCAGCCCAAAATTTACGCCATGCGAATGAAATTTGCATAACTGTTACATACTTGTTACGTGAGTGTTATCTAACAATTAAGTATTTTCGGCTGGCTTTTATAGCGCTATTGTTTTAATTAAACAACTTTTATTCAAAATTTTGGATCCCTTTAACCATTTCGCCCTATGGCACCTTGTAAAGAATTGCCACTTCTATAAAAAAACTCTTTGAGCTATTCAGCTTATGCAAATTTTGTACATAGTACCGAATCCCCCCTTTTGCAGTGGAGGGGGAGAGGGGTCATTGAATGAGATTCATAACTTTTAAATTGCAGCAGGGGCGGATTTAGGGGAGAGGGGGCGGGGGGGGGGGGGCGGACGCCCTTTCCCTTAGGAATTCGACCCCCTGCCGACCCAAAGGGTCCCCCCTTTGATACTTTTTCAGAAATCCATTTTTGGCCGACCGACCCTAAAATTTTTCTAAAGGCGCCTTTGGCGCCAACATATACTAACTTTGAGGGGGAGCGCGCGCCAAAAAAAAACGCAATTTTTTTGTCAAAGTTTTTCAAAAAGTGCCCAAAAACGGCTTTTTTGACTGTTTTTTCAAAAATTTGCCTGCGGCGCAGAAAATTTTGAGCCAAAAAAGGGGCAAAACAGTGCTTTGGGAGAGCTCGAAAAATAAATTTGGTCGACCTAAAAAAAAAAAGGTCGTCAAAATTTTCGAATTTTTTTTTAAAATCCGCCCCCCCCCTCGAGAAAATCCTAGATCCGCCCCTGAATTGCAGTATCATTTTTTTCTACTTTATAAAATTATATTGCAGTTTCAAATTTTCTAAATTTTAAAATTTTTATCTATTTAGATCTAAGAAAAAACGTTTAAAGTAAGAGTCAATTTTAACACAATAGAATCGTGAAATGGCGCCACTGTTCTTAAACAACAGTGATATTCAGTGAACAGTGAACAATCAGATGATGCACGGTAAATCTATAAAATCGACGAGCGTGAAGTGTGAACAAAAGATACTCGTTTTACGTTTTCTGCACTTGGGTAGTTTTTACAACCGAGTTTGCGGCTTTAGAGTGTGTTGCCGCCATTACAGTGTCATTGCCATTCCAGACAGATATAGCACCAGGTTTCGATTGTAAAAATTCGTTTCTACTAACTTTTTGATTGCAGAGAAAAAAAAACAAATGAAAAAAAAATTGTTATCAACAAAAACAATAACACGCTGTTATAATTTTTTCATTTTTTTCTACTTCTAATTCAATTTCACAGAACTTATTTATAATTACAACAGTTCCAAGCTCTAAAAAAACGAATTATCGTTCATAAGTAAGTCATTAATTTTGAATTTTAATTTGCTTTAAATTATCCGGACAAAACGATTAAAAACTTGAAATTTTAAACGCGCTTTCACTAGTTGGGTTGAATTTGTACAAAAAAAGAAGAAAACCAAAATTTTTTAGATTTTTACCAGAATAATTATAATCCAATCTATTTTACAAAAAAAAACGGAATCAAATTTTCATCCCAATTAAGAGTCACTTTAACTTTTTTCTATAATCAAAAACTACACTTCAGCTACTAAGTTAATTGATAGGAAAAGTATACCAAAAAGCGTTTTACTTGGCCGAACAAAGCTTAAGAGTGTTAATTATTACAAACCTGTATAAAAAAGCACATTTTTGCTTGATAAAAAAGCGTCATTTTTACTATATAAAAACAATTGCTTAAACATTTTGGAGACTTTACCCTTTTAAAACTCTCTTAATTGGGCAAGAGGCTCATCTTGGTAAAGTTTTTGTGCCAGTTAAGTTGGTAACTTAAGCTTAAATTTTGATTGATTAGAAAAAAATAAAGTGACTTATTTTTGGGATACATTTTTGTTTCCGATTTTCGCAAAATATAATGGATTATAATAGTTCTGTTAAGAATCTCAGCAACCTTGGCGCTCTATTTTTTTTGTCTAATCTCCACTTAAATGGGAAAAACGATTTAAAGTTTCAATTTCGTACCTATAAATTAAATCAGCACTTTTTTTCAGTGATTTATTGAATTAATCCTAATTTTTTTTTTTTTTTGATAAAATGTTGATTGTTTTTTGTTTTACGGCCAAAATTTGTCATCTTGTTATCCCGGGTTGACCTCCATAAAGCTAAAATGCTTATCTTACAATTTCATACATCGAAAACGCTTATCATACAAGTTCATACATCAAATGTTAGGAAAAATGCTAATCATACGATTTTCATACAATTTCAAAAAAACATTGAAAAAAACTTCCAACTAGTTTCTACGGCTATTTGAACCAGACAAAACAGTCTTGTGATGAAAAAAACTATGTTTTTTTGTGCAAAAAATTGGTTATCATACAACTTCCAGATACAAAAAATGTATGACTAGCATTTTTTTGATGGCGACAACAAAACTTTTCCCAAGTAATATTGAAATTGCCCAAATTTTTGCATTCAAATTTCATTTTTTGTCTGTAGTCCTGAATACACAAAAATTGGAATTTTTTCCCTTTCTGGATAATTTTTTTAAACAGGCTAAAAACTCCTATTTCTTTTATATGGCATGTTTATAAATGCCTTGATCAATGTCTGATAATTTGAAAATTTTAACTTTAAAAATAATCATCTTTGAAAATTTTTGCCAACATTTAAAAGCTTGATGTTTTTAGTATATGATTTGTGAAGATAACTCACTAACTTGCAAAAACTAGTCGATCAACCCTTTGGTGACTCTTATTATGATTTAATCACTTGTGTTCGGTCACGAACACATCCCAAAATTTTTGAAAAACAAAATTTTTTAAAAAGTCAACTTTTTGATTTATGAAAAAATGCTTGTCCTACAATTTCCATATTTTTTCAACTTCCTCTTTTCAACTTCCTTTTAATTTTTTTCAACTTCCTCTGTATCTATGGAATTGTACAAAATTGTATGACAATCATTTTTTCATATATGAAAATTGTATGATAAGCATTTTTGGTCAATCCGGGATATTAAAGTTAACTGATAATTTGATAGCAAGTAAGTAAATGCAGATACAATTTGAAAATTCATCGATATCTCAAACTCATATAACGTTTTTCTTTTTGCGGCCGTGCAAAAGAAACAAATAACCCAAACTTATTGATGTCGCAGAGCAAATCAACACTGCTTCAAATTTATTACAGCAATGTTTAAAAATTTATAAAACTTTACACATTTTTGCAATTATTTACTTCTTTGTTGATTCTGATTGATAAGCACAGATAGGTGTTTGACACTTTTTAAGAACCAGGTTTTTGCATAATTTAATCAATAAATACAATATTTTATACTGCAAAACAATGACATTAAGACAGCAAATGCGAACTAAAATTTACCAAATTAAAATGTTCGAATTCAAGCAAAATATTTATCTGAGAAATTAATTATCCATGCTTTTGTATGCAGCGTCTTCTTTAAGTCCCACGAATGAGGTTGTCGTCTTAACAGCTGTCGTCTTATTTGCCGGGCACTATCAGTGCTGTTACTACTGTAATTTTTTCTCTGATTTTTTATCTCTGATCA
>NC_087067.1:15004796-15135438 GCF_963678635.1 Symsagittifera roscoffensis
GATATTAATTTTCTGATTTGGTTGAGAAAAAAAATCTTATTTGTATCATTAATGCTCAAAATTTAATTCTTTTGGTTTATGCTCACAAAAACAAATACTTTAGTTATAAGCTACATGAAATTTGAAGTCCCAGTTTTTTTATTGTGAAAATTTTACTGAAATTTTTCGATTTTAAGAACTCGAGGAGCCAATTTTTATCTTGTTATCAATCCAGTTTTATTCAATTAGTTCTCTTCTCACCCTTGACCATTTCCTTTGACGAAAGTGAGTACGGATGAAACGTTTTTGAAAAAGATAATGTAGATGGCACAAAAACTAAGTGGGTGAATATTAGGTAGCCAACACGAAGCAAGTTGAAAATAAAATTTAGCAAGCTCCAGAGCGCGATTACCCGAAAGCACGATAGGTCCAATTAAATCATTCGTGCCGATTGTAGAGTAATTATTTGCAATTTCGCAATGATGGTTAATTATGGCGAATTTTGTGTTATACGACGTTTGAGATGGTGCAGCGCTACAAAACTGCCCATTTAATGCGAAGTTTCGAGATATTCGACCGTTTCTTTACAGTGTTGTTTGAATCATTTTTGGTTTTAATTTCCGGTACAGATTTTTTAAAAACACAAAAGAATTGATCTAAAAAAACAATCCCCAAATTTTCAAATACTTTTTCGACTTTTTTTTAGGTTGGGACTAAATAAAATGTTCGAGCTTTTCCAAAGCACTAAATAGACCCTATTTTGGCCAAATATTCTTTGCCGCAGGCAAGTTTTGGAAAAAATAGACCAAAAAGGCGTTGTTAGGTACTTTTTGGAAAACTTTGACAGTAAAATTGCGTTTTTTCGGCTCAAATTGATATATTGAGGCGCCTAGGCGCCTTTAGAAAAATTTTAGGGTCAGGCAGACAAAAAATGGATATCAAATTAGTACAAAAGGACCCTTTGGGTCGGCAGGGGGTCGAATCCCTGAGTGGTTTGGAGGGGGTGTGGTTAGCCCCCCGTTCCTTCCCCCTCCTAAATCCGCTGGTGCCCGCAACCCAGAACTCGCAAGAAATTCAAAACCGCCTACCAAACACAAGTAATATTTCCCAGTGTTTCGTCTGTTTCTCTTATCTTTTTTTGTTCTATTTAAAAAATGAGGAATATTCGAGCTCAAGTTATTTTTTTCTTTTTCAGAAGATTTTCGATCATTAAACTAGCAATCTTTGATGGAATGTTTTTACTATCCTCTGAAAAGTATTAATCATGGGCCCAGCATAAAAACAATATTTGAACTGTTTTCTTTTTCGCAAAGATATTTGAGATTAACTTGCTAACTTTAATTCAATTTGGGAGAAATAACCCTCAATCTACTCAATCTATCTCTGCCGATTAAGCGTCAGCTGCAAATTAAATTGGATCTACTTAACAATTACCCATTTCAACTTCAAGAAAAGGTGGGGGGGGGGGGGGGGGGGGGTAATAATTGTTACGTAGATTAAGTTACTACTTTGAGTCCCCTTTGTACTAATTTGGGATATTAATTTTTGGCTGACTGACCCTAAAATTTTTCTAAAGGCGCCTAGGCTCCAAAATATGCCAATTTTGAGGGGGGAGCTCGCGACAAAAAAAAACAAGTTTTTTAGTCAAAAATTTCCAAAAAGTATCTACGAACGCCTTTTTGGCCTGTTTTTTCAATAAGGTTTTTCTGATGGTTTTCGAGAGCTCGGAGAATCAAATTAGTCGACCTAAAAAAGGTCGACAAAATTTTTGACATTTTTTGAAAATCCCCCCGCCTCGAGAAAATCCTAGATCCGCCCCTGAAAGGGGTGGCAGTTCTTCATAGATGCCATAGGAGGGGTGGGGCGATTGTTAAGTAGATCCACTAAATCATTCAAAAGGTATTAGGCAAAAAAATTACACTTTTATTATGTAACGCTTAAGATAAGGCATTCTTTAAATATGTATGTATAACCCGATTAAAAAAGAGAACTGCAACAATTCAAAGTGGTGCATTTTACAGCGTGGAAATATAGAAATGCATGTTTTTTAAACGTTAACTTTTTCATGTAAATCATGTCTTTAACTTTTCATGGAAAGCAATGAAATTCTACGAGCCTCGATAACGTTTTTTGACAAAATTTCAATCAATTTAAGACATACAGTTTTTGAGATGGCAAACAAATATAAAAGTTTCATAACCCTAGATGAAATACCGCTCAAAAATCGCTCAATATTTGAGCGGTTCCAGCGTTTTTATAGACGATTGCGCTTTATCCGCTAAAATCCTTGCAAGAAGCCATCAAACCGTTCAAAACCGCTCAATTTCTGGCAAAATTTTTTTGAAATTTTATTTCGAAATTTGCCTTCGATGTATTCGTTAAAATGCATACACAGAATCGACCGTTTAATACCCGGGATCACCGAAACTTCTGATCATACAATTCCCATATATGAGAAACTTCTTGTCAAAATTTTTTAATGGTGATTATTTTAAATTTTTGAATTTTCAAATTATCAGACATTGATTAAGGCATTTATAAACACCCCATACAAAGGAAATAGAGTTTTCAGCGTTTTTGAAAAAAAAAACAATTAAGTCAAAAGAAAATAAAAGCCAATATTATTGTATCCAGGACTACGTTATGCACAAAAGAAAACTAAATTTTGCATCCAAAAAAAATTTCGAAAAATGTTTGTTTGCGTACGAAATTCGATTTGCGGTCGAAAAAAAAACAAAAAATTTTTGGGCCAAATTTTCAAAATTACTTTTGTGTAGCCATCAAAAAATGCCAGTCATTCAATTTCCATATATGGTAATTGTATGATAAGCATTTTTTTCAAAAAACGAAAACCTCGATTTTTTTTACCAGACTGTTTTATTAGAATCAAACAGCCACAGAAAAAAATTTATATCTTTTTTCAACCATTTTTAGAAATTGTATGAAAATTGTATGACAAGCATTTTTCCTCATACTTGATCTATGGAATTGTATGATAAGCATTTTCGGTGTATGGAGGTCAACCCAGGATATCTGAACTTCTAACATTCCCATTCCGTAATACCAAAATATAAGCCGAAAAACAACCTAAAATGCTCTAGGGTCCAATAAGCAGTTGTCAAGTTTAATTACGTGTCCGAGAAAGTCAACAAAAACTGCTCAACATTTTTTTCAAAAATCCGATAATAGTAAATCAATAATGTGATGCTTGTTTAGCGCCTTTTCCGAACTCTACCGCAATATCTGACCCTTTGCAAACTTCAAATCAAACTCATCTTTGTCCTCACACCCTCATCACAGAAAGAGGTATCACTCAACAACCATGGCAACACATAGACGCATGCCTCCTTTCGGCGTGGACGATGATGTTTCTGTTAAATGTCCGGGATGCAATAAAACCTTCCATTACACAGAAGAAACCTTTGAAATCCCATGCGGACATTGTCTTTGTAAGAGTTGTGCTATGGACCTTGCTTCAAAGACAGTGCAGCAATGTCCAAATAAGAAATGCAAAAGCCATAAAGTGTCACCCAGGCGACGCCTTAAACTCAAATTTGAGGATTACCCTAGCAGACCTGCATCTGCTTTGGACAGAAACTCGATTGTCTCGCCACCCCCAGAACAAGGTTTGTTCATTTAAAAAAAATCAGCTATTTGCGTCTTGCTATCTCTGAATATCAGTTTTAACGCAATTTGAAGACAATCCTTAGCAGCTGCGCGATAGAAGGAAAACAAAATTTGGATTAAAAGGCTTGAAAGAAAAATCGATAAAAATCTGAAAGTGTATTGGTTGAAAAAAGTGCAAAGTTTGGTGGGTAGTAGTATTGCTTTGCCGAAAAAAGTTCGAGCCTGAAAATCCTTGGCAAGTAATTGTTCCGACTTTGAAAAAATGGGGCGTGACAAAATATTGTTTTCAGCTGTTTATTCGTTTTCTCAACAAACAAAAAAATTTTGCAAGAAGACAAAAACGTTACGAGGTCAAAATGTGCATCTGTGCATTGTAAGCGGATTCGGCAACAGGCCACGATCAGATTTGTCGCGGAATCCACAACATTGCTACTTTTCTTTGGTCTTCTTTGCTGTTTTGGATTCCACAAACAAATACTTAAAAGATTGTACCGCTCAAAATCGCTTCAAAAATAGACGAGTTTGCGGAATCCGCAACCGTCTTCAAGGAATCCAGAACCGTTTGTGGAATCCACAAACAAATAATAAGACATGTGTATGATTAAAATCAGCTGTTGCGGAATCCGCAAATGTAAGTGGAATCCCCATTTTGTTTGGGGATTTTGTTTGGATATATGTATATATGTAATAGCGTTTAAAGTTTTATCTTTAAATTGCAAAGTGGTCACTAGCAAGTTGAATCTCAATGACTATTGTTCTATGTTCATCAGCTTCCTGTTGAAATGCCTAATGTTCGATCTCAATTTCTGTCAAACACTCAGCTTCAGTTTTTGAAAAAATTGAATCCCAAATAGTGACCAGTATTTGGGATCGATGGAATCCCAAATACAGACCTCAATCGGCGATAATCTGCGCATTGTGTTTCTATACACTATCAACGCACCGACTCCAAATATTGAATTGATTCCATATTTGCTCCATATTATTACAGTATTTGGGAATCCATCAATCTCAAATGCTGACCAGTATTATGAATCAATGAAGTTAAAAAAAACTGACATAAATAGGCGATTTTTTCTGCTGTGTGTTTTAAACATTCTCACCAATGACACCAAATAATGAGTTTATTCCATATTTAATTCATAATATTCCAGTATATTCCATTTCCCGGCCAATATTTGGGATCGATGGAATCCCAAATACTGACATAAATTGGCGATATTGTGTGCGTTGTGTTTCTAAACACTCTCAACCCAGTGACTCCAAACAATGAATTTATTCGGTTTTGTGTTTCAAAAGTATGATCCCAAAAATTGTTTGCTGGGATACGTGCCCCAAATACTAATAGATGAAATCCACCAATTTAGTTAACAAAGGTTCTAAGATTTGTTCGTGGATTCCCCTGAATTGTTAAGACCTTGCTTTTAAAAATTTCATTGATAAAATAGGATTTCCAGCTCTAGCTTTCAATTGTTCATACGTAAGTTCAGTAATAAACACAATTCGGAATCCACTTACAGTTTGCGTATTCTACTTACTTTTTTGGATTTGAATTATTTTTTGCGGAATTCACTTATAGTTCCGGAGTCAAAATAACTAGCTATATTCGCTTGTTGCGGATTCGGCGACACAACAAACGTTCCGACAAAATTTTGTTATAGTTGTTTGTACGCGAAGTCCACAGAAAATTTGTAAATGGAATTCACTTACATTTTGGAGCATGTTTAAAGATTAGTTTCTGGACTCCAGTATCAAACAGACACAATATTGAGCGCCTGTCCAGTGCACAGTTTGGCCTTAAATTTATAACTTATTCTAATACAAAAATCATGTAAGATGATACTTTTTGTCATGCAAAATTTTTCAGATGAAACTTTGGTTGCAATTTTTTGACCTGTATTTCTTTTTATAAAATGTAGCAGCTCCCTCAAACTGCTATCATGTAATTTTCACAATTAGTTTCACATTTGAAGTTAGGAGGAACTTTGTATTCGGAGGTGTTTTAGGTTTTTCTTTTTTTTGTTTTCCACAAAAAATTAGGTAACCACAAATAGTCTTTGGACTGGGTTGAGTAATATATCATAATAAAGTCCTATCAGTCTAAGTCGAACCAAGTTAAGTTTGATTTTTTGTTCAATTACTATAGTGTAATTATACTTAATTTCAGCCTGGAAAATTTAGTTTTATTCAATTAAAGTTAGCTTTTACAGTTTTTAGCGCCTCATTAGGTATCAAAAACACCAATAAATTGAAAAACGACGCTTAACAAACGACGCCTAATTGGATAAAAATTCCGTGCTACTTGCACAGTAATAGGCATTACTGGTTATGATTTATATTTGTTAATTCATAGTTTTATATCTGTTTTCAATCTGTTTTTTGAAAGAACATCAAAGATCTAAAAAAATCATTTTGCCATGAAACTTTCAATACGTTTGTCGAAAAACGACCTAAATCAAAAACTCTAGTATTTCGTTAAGATCTTTTTATACCACGCCAAAAAACAATTATAAATTAAAAAAAAAAAACTTTTTTCGTAATTTTAACGACTATGGTCGCAACAATTTGTCAGTAACCTTCTTTTTATTTTCAAAAGCTATTTCATAGTTTCATGTCTATTTTTGATGTGTTTTTTGGAAACATAGGCGTAATTTAAACGATTTCAAAAACATCATTCTGCTACGAAGTTTTCAATACGTTTGTCGAAAAACTGCTTGAAACGGTTTTCAATCTGCTTTTTTTGCCTCAATCATATTGATGATCAAGCATCTTGATGAAAATTTAAAATAAATTCGAACACGTTTATTACGCACAAAACCATTAAGTGAAAAATTTACTGTTTTTATTTATATAAAAATTTTGAGAAAAAATTTCAACTCGATCGGTTCTGAATTTTGAAACAATTTTTTCAAATGGAAGTTTTTGTTATACCTGTGAAGAAACCAACTTTTTTTTGTTTATTAGTTTTTTTCTACTTTGATGATTTGTAGGCCTCGTAATGGCCTCTGATGCAACGAAAGATGATTTTTTTAAATTTTAGATTAGCAGTTACAGGCAACTTTTGTTGATATTCCAGGAGATTTTTACTAAATTAAATGCTTTATATTATGAGGAGATAATAAAATTTATTCTGGCCCTCCAAACTCGAGCAAAACTAATTTTTTGGCAATTTGTTACATGGGATAAGATTGAAAAAAAAACTTAAGTTTTTTTTACAAAGAATCACAAGTGTTTGATGAGCAGAAAATTTTCAGAAAAAATACCAGAGAATAGTTTTTTCCTTGTCACTTGATATTGGCTATGAAAATCGAATAACAGATAAAAAATTTATCAGCCTCAACTTTAATTCTTGCTGCACATGCAGAGCAAAGTCGACAAGAGTTTTCACGGGTGGTGGTGCTGAAATTTAGGCCCCAAAAACTATATCGTCAAAAACAAGGATGACCTGAAGACAATGAAAAAAAAACTATCTTTGAATAAACCTGATTGAAAATAAGTCGACTATTTGACTCAGAAGTACTTTTGAATGTTTCATATTGTCTCAAAAAATCTTTTGTAGAGTTTTCTCAGATGAACAGAAAACAACGGCAGCATACAAAACAACAGTTGATTTTTTTGCTTTTTGGTAATGATAATGATGAAGTTTTCTATTTTTTTGTTTTTCAGAGATCGGAAGCTTTTTTGAGGTCAAAATTCAACAAATATTCTGCGCATGCTGACTTGTTGATCATATGCACAAAACATATTTTCCGCTTTCATTAATATTTTGAAAAAAAAAATTAGTTTGGACAGCATTCACCTATATAAAATGAAAACAATTGGATTAAAAAACTACCAAAACTTAAGAAACCGTAGTTAACAAAACATATTAAGCAGATAAGCAAGGAAAAACATTGGTTTTTCAACAATTTTTCAAAAATTTTCAAAAATGATTGAACAGATGCAAATTAAAAATTTTTAGGAAAGCAAAGAAACCTTGTAACTAGACTTTTGAAAATAACTGAGAAAAATTATCACAGAACAGTTTTTCAGAAAATGATAACAATCAGAGAACACTGAAACTTAATTAACTCAAAGATGAGAAAAAGTAATAATCACAAAAACTAATTTTTCACATTCATTTTTAGACGAACAAATAACTGATCAATATGATTTAGCAAATTTATTAAAGCGAGCTTTCGCAAAACTACAAATGAAGTTTCCGCGGTAAGCATAAAGAAGAAATCTTTCAAGGGTTAGGGAAAAGTTTTCCCTGCTAAAGTTCATTCGATTTCGGGCAATTACTTGGAAAGAACTGTTTCTGTCAACTGATAGCTTACAAAGTGAAACAAACTACTGGGCCTATGAATATACATCTTGGAGCATTAGATCGTCAAATTTTGCAACGGGTAAACACCTACAGCTGTCAAAATTGAATGTATCAACGACTTTCTTTCAAATTTAAGCGATTCAGTTTGCAGATGATACCAGTCTAATTTTGAACCAGAAAGTCTGCAAGTTATTGAAAGATTACTTTTAAAAATTGATGGATGACCTCGATGTTTTTATGGAACAAATTGTCTCTCTTTGAATTCCAATAAAAAAATTAATTTTAGTTATTTTTGAAACTGGTGTGGCCTCAGTTTTTTTTTCTTGAAAAATCACAAAATAGAGGTTTTGTTTTCGGGGAGATATCTTGAAGCTTTTTTGAAACAAGATTTAAGTTTTTCAACTCAAGTTATCAATATTTTATTTTCACTGAATCCGTTCACTATACCTTATTAGGAACATAAAACACTTTAAGGTTCGGACTAATTTTTTCAAGTCCATAGTTTTATCCCAGACAAAAAAAAGCGAAGTTTACTTCAAAAATTTAGAAATTATACGAATGAACAGAATCAATAAGCTACAAAGTTGGGTATCAAAGTCTGATTTGTTTGAGGGAAGTCTGATGGAGCACCGTGATCATAAAAAAAATTTAAAAAATACCTCATTTAATACTACTGATAGCGAAAAAGAGTCTTCTCAATTTTTTCGATTGCTTGAAAAAAATACAAGATCCGGAAATGTTTTTTGTTTGTACAAACCACTTAAATTGTATGAAAACGAGAGGACACTACAGGCAATACCCCAGAGTCGATTAAACAACAAAAAGACAAAGAGTCAGGGTCAAGATGCTGCATTACAGAATAGAATTCAATGCCTAAAAAAATCAAACTCGTCACATCTTGATAAAAATTCAAAGAAAAAGTAAGATATACTTTCTAGAGAAATACGAATCAGTGCCAATTGACAGATCACTCGATCGATTTAGAAGCTATTTCAACCAAAACTTCAAAGAAAGCTAAATAAAATAAAAGTAAATAATTGGTGCCAGTGCCGTTCAATTTACACAGTTCAATCTGCTGGAAAGAAACAAAATGAGGATCGTAAAATATATGATACTGGTGGTACTACAACAACGTCCGTATTAAAATTTTTATTTCGGCCTCCAAAGACGTCTCGAAAAACGCTTACTTTGTCGAATGAGGAACCTCGAGACGGGCATTTAGAACAATTTTCGGTAAAACTCTTTTTGATGCATGTGGCTTTACAGTAGAAATTTACGTTGAAAGCTACAAAAAATGCAAAAAACGGTTTCAAAAAACTGGTTTTGAAATAATTTTTTGTTCGCATATATTCTCTGAACGCTTTTTTGCTCTGAAATAAAGTTTCAAATTTGTAGTTGTCTATTTTTTGTAGTCAAACTTTCAGGTGTTTCGACCGTTTATTTTTTTTCCTGGACAGATTTTTTCAAGTTTGATGTACCTAAACTGTCACTGAGAGATTTCTTTACCGCTACTGTATAACCAAACGGTTTAAACGGAAACAATTAATCAAAAAAGTAGGAAATTAAAAAAACTGAAAAGGTTATTATTATCATGACTTGTTTTGAAAACTTTTTTTATGTTTAGAAAGACCAGTTACTGCTAGCTCAGGCGCCGCTTCAATCCGATCGCATTCTGAGTTCGCCTCGGTCGTTTACTGTGAGAAACACCCAACTTCCACAGTTCGCTACTTTTGCCACATCTGCGAAGTGGAGCTATGCGAGGAATGTTGGAAGAACGAACACGATGAAGAGGACTATAGCAAACATAATATAGGATTCATCAAGGTCAATCTAGAGCCGCAAAAAGAGATCCAAAAACGTATTGTTGAAAACAAGAACGACTGTCAAAAAATGAGCCGCATTTTGGAGGACTGGAAGGCGATCGTCCGACAAGCTCAGATTGCAGAAAATAAACAAAACGAAGTTTTGAAAGCTAGCACAGCCAATCAGCTTGAGCAGAAATCAGACATTGTTCGCAATCTGATTCAAAATCACATCACGGATGTTCGTAAATTTAAAGAAACTATTTTGAACGAACTTGAAGAACTTGAAAGAAAGCAAAGATGCATCTTTGGGGATGCTTTCGACTCCGATTATGATAGTTTTCTAAATCGCAGCTGCTCTACTCTTGTCGGAACCAATTTTTTTTCAAGAAGCAGTGCGGCTCAAAGACAGGTGTTAGAACGCGTTCTACAAGAAGAGCTTCTCAAATTTAACATCGGTGACGATGCTGAGAACTTTGCGATTCGTAGCTCCTCACCTCTTGAACGAAATGACATTTCTATGACAGTTTCTAAATCCTCTAGAGCCAGTGAGATTGCGAGAAGAGCGTTGAGGCGTTTGATGCAAGATGAACTTCTAAGTGACAGCATCGAAGGCGATGGTAATACATTATCAACTCGTTTCTCGTCCCCTTCAATGCTCGACAGCACCATGACATCGGCAGCGAATCCTGACTTATCTGCAACTGAAGGTGCTAGCCGAAACGAAATCTCAGAGGGTAGATCAAAAAGCGCAGTTGGAGGAGGTGGCAATGGACATGTGACTCCGGTTCAACCGAATAAGAATGTGGTTTCGACTTTGAAGAGAGGAAAAAAGGGAGAGTTGGTGCGAGTTACACAGAGTGCGATTGGAGATGAGAAGATTGAATGTTATGGAGCTGTGTACAATACTGCCACGGAAGAAGTGATTTGTCGTTATCGTTCCACTATAACAGTGTTAAGATTAAACGGGCCAAATGGGAAGTTTGAGAGTAAGAAGATGAAGTTGAAATCAGACGCAAATTACTATTTATGGGAAATTACACTAGACAGCAATAACTCTCTCTATGGTGTGATTGAGAATAAGGAAAACTATGCGAAGAGTGTGGCACTGCTGGACATAATGAAGAACAAGGAACTGATCGAGGAGAGAGAACTACTCGACACTGAGGGACTACTCTATGGAGATAAGGTAAATTGGAGAATGTGTGCTGTAGGCGAGACAGTGGCTGTGGTAGTGGATGATTGGAGAGGAATTAACAATAAGTGTGAATACAACAGTGTGACTTTGTATCGCAGTCGCATCCGACAACAAACTGTACAACTCAATATCAGATTAAGGGTTTCTGCATTAACTGCGTTGGTGAATGAGAACACACTGTTACTTCACTCTGATCAAAGAACAATAGCTGTGGTCTCTCTGCCTTCACAACAAACTACAACAACAACAACAACAACAACAACAACAACATCTGCGCATACTTCTAAATTAACTTCAAACACATCTCAAAAACTGCAGCCCAAATCCATCAAGTACATTCAATTATCTGACATGAATGAAATTCGGTCATTAGTATGGATACCATCTGAAGAAAGTGCGCAGTCAGATGCTGCAAAAGGGTATTTGTTTGCTTTTTTTCGTAATGATTTCTCTCATATTTACAAAATAAATTTTGAAAAAGATATGGCAGAGGTGGCTGAAGGAGAGAAGAGAACAATTGCCCCTATGGAAGGAATAGGTCGACTAGATGAAACATGCATTTATTGTTCCATTGATAGCTCAACTCTATTTGCTACTACCGAATGGCAGAAGTCTGGAAAGCCAATGCTTCTAAACTTAGAGTATAAGACACCTCGAGTCTTCCCACTTTCCCACTTGTTTGGGCTAAATTAATTTTAACAGAACGATTAAATGACAAATAATAAATAGATCACATCCATTAGCTAACTTTTGGCTCTTAATAATTTTTTTTTTCAATTCATATTGAGCAATTCGTGACGAATAAGGCTCACACTTTAAATTGATTCATAATACCATTTCAGCACTAACAAAACCTTAATTATTTCAATCTAATTCAAACTGTTTTCATCTCCCTCTATGGAACGACTTTACTCTTTTTATTTTTATTGATCAATAGCCCAAAAAAACGTAAAGAGCTGTACGTTGTTATATTTCTTTCAGTAGTTGAATAAAAGATTTTGGAATATAATATTTTTTAAATTTTCAATAAAGTTTGATGGTTTCTGAAATTCAACATAACCAAAAAAATTTTCCGAGATCAAAAGCGTACGTTGTGAACGAAAACAGTTAATCGTATTCGAACAAAAACCTGTGAATAAGGTTTTTTGCGTTCAGACAAATATGTCGGCTAATCGAAGCAAAATGGTAATTTGGAAAATAGGATGCCAATGACCAAGCAGCAATTGTCTTTTTCGGTTCGCTCGGATGCGATAACATTCGGCACAAAACTGAACTGCTTGTGGATCATGTTCGCATCTAATCTGTAAATCTGAAAGAACTTAGCACAACGGGGTATTCAGCGACCCAAAATAAGAAATTTTAAATAAATGGCTCGCCAATAAAGAACTTCGATTAAAATTACGGAACCACAAAAAGAAACTAACATCAATTCCAAGCAAAAATTTCCAGCCGACGGCATCTTGTAGCAATCGAAAAGGTCAAAGGAAAATGGTAAAGTTTTGATTTATAGAAACAAAAAGCCAAAGAAGCACCACCGACAGTGAAAAAAAATATGTTTTTATAATTTAATTTCTGTTAGAACAAGCCGAGTTGCTACGTTTGTCGTTATTGTTGACTCTCATTTTTTCTCAGGCATATTTTGGGTAACTTTCTTATTTCATCAATTTTCTTCCTTTCAAAATAATACTTATTAAGATAGTTTTTTTTTAAATCTGTGCCAGACCTCGACGAGTCTAGTCTGAGACTGAGAGCCTCTTAAAACGTTTGTTCAGAGTTTGTATATACATTTTAATCAATCAGTCCCCATGGTACTGGCTAACGAATTCTGCTAACGGCTATTTTGCTTTCCATAATTTAACAATTCCTCAAAAAAATCAAAGAATTGCTGTTATAGTATTAGTCTAACCAAAAATTTTTATTTTAAAATATTGCGTTAACAGGCTTCTTTTCTGTTGAACTTGATTCTCAAGGTCATGCTTGGCCTGAAATGATCGTGCGCTTTTGTTTTTTTCTTGAGAACCTCAATAAAACAGATAAACTTATGAATAAAAACCGATAAACCTATGTTGTGACACATGTCATTCTTACGTTATAAGACACCAATTTTTAAAGTAAAAACACTTTTAAAGCCTTTTGCGCAGGACCGATTTCTGAGCAGATGTTTACCATTTCTTTATTTAGCTACTTTCTGCGTTTTTTCTGGTTTGGGTAAATCTGCTCTGCAAGTCATTTTATCAAACTTGAATAGTTTTATCAAAAAAACTAATATTTTTGGCTAATTCGGCTTAATTGCAAGGAGACGTAAATTGAAAACACAACATTTTTAAATGGCGTTGAAAATTGATTGTATAATTTTAGCCAATCAAATTGAAGCGAAATTAAAGAAAGCCAAAGTCGCAATATAGCTAATTGTGGGTCGCGCAAAGTCGCCACATAGCTAACTTGGGTCGTGCAAAGTCGCAACTTGGGTCGCGGAAAGCCGCAACACGCGTCGCACCAAGCCCCAACATGGGTCGCACAAAGTTAAAACATGGGTCGCGCAAAACTTAATAGTTTCACTTCAAGATGTTAAAATATTGATGTTTAGGCGGAATACGTAAAAAGATCCAAAACCAAAAATGCACCGTACTATTTACGTAAAAACTTTAAGCAAGATTAATTTTCATTATTTTAAGTGAGATTGGTTCAAATTTTAAGTAAAGCTGGTTTTCATTAATTTCAATCAACCCAATTTGATAAAAAAACGCGTTTTAAATTTCAAGTTTTATTAGTTTTAACACCATAAATTATTTCATCACTGTGTTGAAGCACTGATCAATGGTTTCTCTCAGGATTTTTCGGCTATGTCTTTGTGGAATTGAATCTTTTTAACTACTCCCCCCTATTGCAATAGGGGAGGGGGAATAGTTAACAAGGTGCAAAAACCGTACATGCTTAAATATTCAATTCTTTCTTTATAGAGGGATATTCGTTACAAGGTTTCATAGGGGGGTGGGGTTTTTTTTAATTAACAAGATCCCTGGAATCAACTAATCTGCAAAACTGACCATTCCATCCGAACAATTGAAGTCTGTCACCACTAAATTATGACAAGTATCTCTACGGAAGCGTGTATAGTCTTTCAGAGCAAAAAACTTTGGCTGTTTTTCATATCATAAGACTATAATTGAGGTTTAGTTTTGTTGCAGGTTGCACCTCCAACCTGCCGCAATGGGCTTTCTGCGACAAAAATTCTATCATCCCGCGAGAAGTTTCAGTCGCACAAAGTCGCAACATAGCTAATTTGGGTCGCACAAAGTCGCAACATAGATAATTTGGGTCGCGCAAAGCCGCAACATTGCTAATTTGGGTTGCACAAAACCGCAACATAGCTATTCTGGATGCGCAAAGTCGCAACATAGCTAATGTGGGTAGCGCAAAGTCGCAACATAGCTAATTTGAGTCGCAAAAATTCGCAACATAGCTAATTTATTTCGCTCAAAATCGCAACTTAGCTCATTTGGGTCGCAAAATGTCACAACTTTGCTAATTTTGGGTCGCGCAAAGTCGCCACATAGCTAACTTGGGTCGCGCAAAGTCGCAACATGGGTCGCGCATAGTCGCAACATGCGTCGCACCAAGCCCCAACATGGATCGCACAAAGTCGTAACATGGGTCGCGCAAAGTCGCAAAATGGGTCGCGCAAAACTTAAGTAATGGAATTTTTGTCGGATTTTGTACTCGGATGGCCTCGAATTTCTAATGGCCGTTAAAAAAAGGTGTTTTCCAACATTGTTTTGTCCAACTTTGAGACATGAAAGAGTTGCACAAACAAGAAAAGAGGAAAAGAAATCTTCCATTTTCAACCTCCAGTGTTAAAGTGATTAATTGTTTTCAGAACTTTGACTAAAAATAACAAAACTGCTCGTATCAGGGCGAGTCCCTGAATGTTTCGACTGCCTTTAAAGGTCGATGGAGCAGTAAAACATAAAAAAAGCTAAATAAAATGAGATAAAAGGAAAAAAACTTGAAATTTGGGCTTTTTTGTAAAAATCATCTCCCCACACGCCATATAAAAAGCAAAGTGATAAATTTTGCTCGTTGTAACAACTCAATTTTGGCAAATAAGCTTACTTCAACTAAAACGGAACTATTTCTAAGATGAATTAAGTCTCCGCTTAAGCGTTAATAGCGCAATATATCGCGCGCTAATTGTCCTAATTTGACCTGAATGGCAATCTTTAAACCCCCATAACTTTACGAAAAATGATCACAGGTAAAATATTTTTTCAAATTCAAGATCAGGACAACAATAGCTGTTGAATGATATGAACAAAAATTCGTCAGGAATGGCTAGTTTAAAAAAAACGAAATTTGTCCAAAGAAAATAAACCACTCCGAGCACATTTATTCCCTTCCGTTACATTCGTTACGAAATTCGGAACAAAAAAATTTTAAACTAAATAGGCTTGATTATCATTTTTTCTGTTTTGTATTTTTTTTACTCGTAAAGGTCAAGATCTTTGCGGCCTAAATGAGAAAATTTAGGTGATCCAATCAATTTCTATCAATATGTTACTGAAGAGAATTTTTACGTGCTCACTTACTTAGAAAATATTGAAAAAAAAATAACCCAACAAATTTTCAATATATTTCAATCATTAATGAATCATAACCAATTAGAAATTGTAAGTAATAAGTCATTAATGAATCAAAACAAAATTGCGAACTTCAATTTAAATCTTTATTCATTTCCCGAATAACGAAGTTTATTGCTTCTTTTCCCGTCACCGATATCCATTTTGGTCATTTCAGCTCGAATTTCTTTTTTGTAGCTGTTTATCAAGTCTTCGCTATTAAATAGCAGAATAATTTTTGTTTTGCAGCAGGTGCCAACGACTTATTTCTTGATTTTGATTTTATCGAAGGCTTCGCAATTTAAGTCTGTTTATCTAAACTGCAATAAATCAGTGTCTGTTCAATTAGGAGATGGCAGCAGCTTACTTCGCAGTTTTTTCGTAATCTATATCTTTTTCAATACCGTAGCCATTCTCTTACGTATTGAAATAGGGGGCTTTTTATGTATGTCCATAAACTTAATCGTTCAAACATTCCCCTATGGAAAATTCGGCTCTTTTCCAGTTTCCCCCCCCCCCTTCTCAAAATACCTAGTTTTATGTTTGTTTTACGTGTTATGACGGCTGAATGCGTGATGTTACGCTGTAAAGTATGAAGAACAAATCTGTTCACAGTTGTCGATTTGTTCACCACGCCAAATTTCATTGCATTATGACAACGTTAAATAAGCTTTTCAAAGTTGAATTTGAAAGGGGGGGGAAACTGGAAAAGAGCCGAAAATTCTAGCTTCATGCAAAAAATGCTAAATTTGTAAATTTATGTTTTTTATATAATTTAACGTTTAAGGATGGTTGCTGATGATAAGCAAAATTCTATTAAAAACGACAAAAATTCAGCCAAAATTTGATTGCTACAAAAAATGGGGATAAGACTCAAAATGCGCCATTTGAACAACACTTTCTGCCTTTCTTTTTCAATGCTCTCTTCAGCCTTGTCTCCAACCCCCTCTCTCTGCGCCCTTTCAATTGCCCCTTCCCCTTAGTCCCTGACAACTCCGGGGTTGATGTCTTCTGTTGTCTTTATCTTGGGGCTGACGTCAGGGGGAAGACTCCCCCTCGCTCCCGACTTCTTGTTCGCCATCTCACTAATGTAGGCGTCTCGGGTGGTGATACTGGCTCGACGCTGCTGCGGGGTAATTTCCTTAACCTGAAAATAGGAGAAAAAATTTGTTCCAATCGTGTATATTTTATGTTTCGTCCACTCTGGTTTGAAAGTATGGTGTTAACCTTATTCTTCCGGCCACGCAGAAAAAGTTTACATGCGGGCGGGTTTTTTCCTATTGTAAAATAGTTTAGAGACATGTACCCGGGTAGAGGTTCGCGACTTATTTCCAGACTGTCGCGACCAAATTTTATTACGTTTAGACAGTGGCGTGCGCAGAAATTTTTCAAGGGGGGGGGGGGGGGCGGTTTTTCGAAAAATTTTGACTTTTTTTAAGTCGAGCTAAAGCTGGAGGTACCTGTTTGATAAGTTTTCATTTTCCCTAGAGACATAATTTTTTTGAGTAGATTTTTCGACGTTCTGAACGGAGGTTTCCCGCAAATTATCTCGATTAAACCCTTGATATCAGATTGAGTTGTTTTCGAGAGGAGTCAACAAGTTTCAAAAAACGGACAATAAATAAAAAACATTGACTTTTCTGAGTGCTATCAATTTTTTGGAAAAACTTTGGTTTTAACCAATTATGGAGAGGAGTTTCTTGCAACCCGCCTTTTTTTTATTAAATTTGATTATTATGGGTAGCTTTTGAGAAAAGTCAAAAGATTCAAACAACGGTTAGAAAACCGAAAAATTGACTTTCTCGAAGTTCATAGATTTTTGTGTAAAAAAACTTCGGGTGTAACGGCTTGTGCAAGAGAGCTTCTCACAATCCGTGCTTTCAACTGGAACCAAAAACTCAGATTCGAGAAGGTAGCTTTTGAAAAGTCTAGAAGTTTCAAAAAAGAGACAAAAATTCAAAAATTTGACTTTACCGAGGGCAAAACTGCATATGCAGGGGAGCTTACAGCAACCCGTTCTACACAATGAAGCAAAACATCAGATTTGGGAGGGTAGTTTTCGAGAACAGTCGAAAAGTTTAGAAAAAACGGTCAAAAATCGACAAGTTGACTTTTCTGAGGGCCATAATTTTTAGGTAAAAGAAAAAAAAGGCGTAGCCGTTAAAGCAGTGGAGCTTCCCACAACCTTTTCTATCCATTCAACACAAAATCTCAGATTTGGAGAGTAGTTTTTGAAAAAAACGCATTAAAATCCAAAATGACGGGTCAAAAGTTCTCCCACACATTTTTTTTCGAAAGTGGGGTAAGGTAAAAAGAGCCCAGTGAATTTTGCAGGCACACAAGAAAGTCAGTGAGCGTACATCCTATCGATACCACTTTTTTGAAAGTCGAAAAGTAGTTTTTAAGAAAACAACTACTTTTTTTGAAAAAGAGTAAAAATTTTCCAAAGCGTCTCAAAAAATTGTAAATTAGAACCCCGATCCCCATCAGATTTTCAAAAAACGTATTTTATGAAGAAGTATAATGACAGTGTTTTTTCGAATTTTTTATGCGCCGCAGCAAAGTTTTTTACAAAAATTGGCCAAAAAAGGCGTTTAAAGGCACTTTTTATGAAAAATTTGATCAAAAAACGTCTTTTTTTTCGGCGCGCATTTTAAAAGTAGTTTAGCCAAAAATGGATGTCTTAAGTTATACCGAAGGAGGAAAAACACTGGAAAATTTTGGATCCAGAATTCAGAGGGGGAAGCGGTACAATTTTTTGATTTTTTCCAAAAAAAAAATTTTGGGTTTCAGGTTTTTTTGTTTTGATTTTTTTTGAAATATTTATTAATTTTAACTAAAATAATTAAAGACTCAAAACCGTTTTGAATATCTGTTTAATCTGGAATGCCGCAAAATTTCGACGTAAAATTGCTTTTTTCTAAAAAATTGTGAAAGACTGGACATACCAAATGTCTTCAAAGTCTGGAAAATCTCGAAGATCTCGACATAAGGCAGCATAAGTTTTGGCTCACTCAGTATTTTTGAGAGATGCTATTGATCCTTTTGGTTTTAGCTAGTTTTCTGCACTCAACAGACTGAAAAACTAATGCAAACAATTTTGCATTTTGAATGCAAGGTATTTTTCAATAACTCATATTGAGCCTCCCAACCACGCAAAACAAGTGTTCTTTCATTTTTGTCGGAGCTTGTTAAAACAAAACTTTTAAGAAGAATTTTCCGCAAAACACTTTGCTTGTGCTGCTCATGTTTTTGTTTTGAATCATAAAATTTGTTCTAAAGTACTGTAATTTAGCATCCCCTACCAAAACATAGCCAATATACATTTGGAAAAAAGCCAAAGAACTCATGGCCAAAAAGAAATTCAAGAACAAGTTGTTTTTGTCACTTGTTTAATAAAAATAACCCAATTGAGAAAACTGGATTGCTGGGAAATCTGAAAATTACATTTCATTTTTAAGGTTAGAAGTCCTTCATCGCGACCTGTAAAAAGACTGAACTACGTTCAGCGGCTCCTAAAAACGTAATTTTTTTTCCATAAGTGTCCCAATTTTTAAAGCGAACATGTTTTTGTAACTTCTCCCAAATCAATGTAAAATATCACTTGTGGAAGCTATTTGAGTTGCTTAAACGAGAATCATTTAGCTTTTGAATAAAATGAACCGCGAATTTTTTTAGTAAGCATGAAAGCATCATAGCAATTTTTTTCTGGCAATTTTTTCTTCGATCAAACTGACTTCTTGCAGCAGCCGTGCTTTATAAAAAAGTCGAATTTTTTGTTGCTTCTCTCGCTGTATGCGGTTTAACACCAGTTCTGTTTTCTTACAAGTACTTGCGAACACTCTAAACAGTTTAACTAAATTTAGATTAGTTCAAATACTCAAAAAAGTGTTTCTTTTATTTTTCTGACAGAGTCATTGATATTTTGGCTAATATTGAGATTACTCTAAAGAGAGTTTGCAGGAATTCAGTTTTGTCTAAAATTGAAGTCATTTGAGACTTGATTCAGGTTCTAAGCAAAATTAGAAAAAAAAAACTCACCGTTTCGAGAATTGTTTCAGGATTTCCAACCTTTCCAAACTTACTTTTCCTCGATTTTGGAAATATTTAGTTCACCTATTTTTAACGCTTTTTTACTTATTGATTTTAAAAATAAAAATGCAAAAACATCTTTCAAATGGGCGTCTTACTGTATGAAAAAAGTGTAAAAAATTGTAAAAAGGAAACATGAAGAAGTTTATAATATTTGTATTTTGAAAAATTGTTTTTGATTTCTATCTTTTTAAAATATATTGCAAAATGTTATAACACCAACAGATTGTTCTTGTTCCTCGACAAATATCACAAAAAAAAAGTTTTTTTTTCAAATTGAAGTCAAATGAAAAAATTAAGAAAATCATTCCAAATTTTTGAACGATTTTTTCACAAATAGAACAAATCTTTTTCAAACCTTTTTTTTTGCCAAAATATTGCTAAATTAGGCTAACTTGTTGTCTAGGTAGCGCTTTATAGTTTTCAATTTTAGTAAAAATCAAGTAAACTTTGCCTAAATTTTTTTGAAAACGACGTTACTCGATCGCTTTACTTGCTCAAAATAGACAGAAGCTCATTTCTCTCGACATTTAGTTTTATATATCACTCGTCTCATTCCGTTGATTATATGTGGTATCTTATTCTGCATACAAAACGAAAAAGGAAACTGAAACACACCCGAACCCAAAGTTCGTCCCCATTTTCAGTTTTTCAGTAAGAAAAGGTGAAAACGGATGATCTTAAAATAACAAGAAGAAAAAAATGTGTGGCTGTAATCACTTTTTTAAACTGAAGATAAAGGTACAAGAGAACCATTTAAATGTTAGAAGTGGCCGTTTCGACCGATAGTTATTAGAGAAGATTAATTTGGTTACTAATCGAACAAATTTTTTGTTTTGCTACAATTGAACTCCGAGAAAAAACTGGACTTCTTAAAATTGTTGCAAAATTTTAAGTATGGCAAAAAAAATTTCAGAAAATGTCCTTTGAAATAAAAACTCAAAAATCCAGCCAGTTTTTAGCAATGCGACTTATTTTACTTGACTATCCAGTTCTATTCAAGACGCAGCAATTACAAGGGAAAATTATAAAAACCGAATTAATTTAGAACTGATTTTCATTGAAATAGTAGCAGGACAAAACATAACTAAGTTTGAAAAAGTATTTGGGTCTCATTTTTTGAAAAAGCAAAAAACAGTTTGACTTGATAAATTTGCGGGTCTCTTTATTCAACTTGCTGAGCAACCCATTCATCTCTTAATGTTCGGGATCGACTCGGCCGGCCGATAATTTATTCCATAAAAATTAGGGTTGGCTGAGGACTGAGCCAACCCTGTGGACTAAAATGAAGTATAATCTACGACTAGCCTCGGGCATCTTTTCGTTCTCGGCGTCGGCCTCCTTGGCCTCGAAGAAGGTGACTGGGTTCTCACTGCAAATGGCGTCTCGGATGGCCTCATTGCCCTGACTCAGAGCACCCATCGGTAACTTACCATTCGAACACAGACCCTGCAAAACGCACATACCATCAACAACAACAGATCGCAGTCTGGAATGTGGGAAAATGTATACAAATTACTATCCATAGACAGACCTAACAGTTTTTGGCTCTTTCTCCCCCCCCCCCCCGCCTACAAACTTTTACAAGTAAAATTCTGTTCACATTGTCTCCGATTGTCACGAGAATGGGCATACTAGACATTGACAAGCATCAAACGCCACCTCCACCCCCCCCTCAGAGTTTCGACCCCTGCCGATCCAAAGGCTTTGCACTACTTTGAGATATCAATGTTTGGTGACGGACCTTAAAATTTTTAAAATGTTTTAAATGCACCTTCCGCGCCAATATGTACTAAATTTGAGGAGGGGGGGGGGTTGGTTGAGCGATCGCGCGCCGAAAAAAATGTTCCAAAAACTGCCTAAAAAGGTTCCAAAAAGTGCCTCTTTTGGCCTGTTTTTTTTTCAAAGTTTTGCCTGCGGGGTGAGCTCGGTAAAAAAGTGGATAAAATTTTGGAACATTTTTAAATAATCCCCCCCCTCCACCCCCCCCCCCGAGAAAGTCTTACATCCGCCCCTGACAAGCATATTTGTTTTTCATAAATATTTATGTAAAATCCTAAGTTACACCATAAAGTTGATGCTGTTGTGAGGTGGGGAAAAAGGAAAGGAGCCCAGTTTTTGATAGCACCTCTGAGATTTGCAGAAACTAAAATTATTGGTTTTTTTGGGTGTATAACCAAAAAAAAATTTAAAAATCTTCGAAAAAAAGAATCCGTCTCTCTTGCCTTGAGTTTGACCACAGCAGTTTTCTCCTCCGAGAGTGTCTTATAAAATCTGCTCATCTTCCCAATAGCCCTGAACTTATTCAGAGTCTCCTCTTTCTTCTTCCGCTTCGCCGTCTCTTCGTCCGTGTCCACTTCCGCCAACTCCTGCTGCGTGCAGATGGACGTGATGATGTCTAAACGATTGAAAAAGACACGCATTACGAGGCCACAATGTGCACTGGATAGGCTCACAATTTAGTGTGTGTAGGACCCTGGAATCCAGAGACAAGTCTATAAAAATGTTAGATTTTTGTCTTAGAAATCGAAGATAATGAAAAAATAAAAGAAGAACAAAGGAAACGTCTTTGTTGCCGAAACAGCTAATAGTTCACAAAATACACATTTTGACCTCGTAATGCGTTTTTTTTCCTTGCTTTAAAACTACGTAAACGCATTTTGTGTAAAATCTGTTTCAACGAGTTGTTCAGTTAAAATTTGAAAACTAGAAAACTTTCAAAATTGGGGCGGATCAAATAACAAGTTTCAAAAATCCCCAAAAACAGATCAAGAATGTGTTTTTTTTGGGCGAAGAAAATTGAAGCGCGCACAAATGCAAAAAAAATTATAATTTTATTGATGGTTAGAGGGCAATATAGTCTCCGTAGCGCAGTGGATAGCGCGCTGGACTTCTAATCCAGAGGTCGCGGGTTCGAATCCCGTCGGAGATGAATTTTGATTTCTTTGATATACAATCCTTGCTCATAATAATTATTATCTCTGAGTGGAAGGCCTTCAAGTCAAATCGGATAATTAGGGATTACTTTGAGAAGCCGATTTTTTTCTGTATTAAGAAAAAACAGAAAACAGATCAAGAATGTTTTTTTGGGCAGTAAGAGAAAATTGAAGAGCGCACAAATGCAAAAAAATATATAAATTTATTGATGGTTAGAGGGCAATATAGTCTCCGTAGCGCAGTGGATAGCGCGCTGGACTTCTAATCCAGAGGTCGCGGGTTCGAATCCCGTCGGAGATGACTTTTGATTTCTTTGAAATACAATCCTTGCTCATAATAATTATTATCTTTGGGTGGAAGGCCTTCAAGTCAAATCGGATAATTAGGGATTACTTTAAGAAGCCGAATTTTTTCTATATTATCACAAAATATGAAAAGGTAAAAGTGTGATAGAAAAGTCCCGGTAAAAACCAAGCGTGACAAAGGGGTCCCAAAGCTTTCTATGTTCTGCTGCTAGCAGAGTCCTTTGAGGCCTATGGTCCTTAATGTAATGAATGATGTCATAATTAAAGCATGAAATACGTTAGTGCAACTGAGGCAGGTTAACTACTGTTGAGAAGCTTGAAAACGGGGCCTAGGAAATTAGACGATAAGCAAATTAGACGGATGCTACAAAAACGAAATTAGATGGAATTTTTTTTTTACAGATCTGGAATTTTAGACGAAAAAGCTATGAAAAGGAAAGGCCAACACAATTTTTTCTTAGGAGTCAAGTTTCACAAATACAAAAAGAACATAAAATGTCACTACTTATCAAAACAATTAGTTTAAATGAACAAAAAATGTCAAATCCGAATATTACAAGAGAATTTTGAATTAAATAAATTATGCATGATTGACTTGTAAAGTTTTTGGCTGCAGAAATTTAACTGTTGTCTGCAAACAATTATATTTTTCTCGCGCAATTTGTCTGCAAACAATTTTAATTTCTCTTACTTTCGTCTATTTTCTCACAATTGCAGTTTTGCAAAATCGTCTATATTCTTTTTAAGTACCTGTGTCTAATTTGCTTATTGTCAAATTCTCAACCCCCTTTGAAAACAAATCGAGCGGCGTCTATAGGTTCACTTAATTGCTAAATTTAATTAAAATTATAACTAAATATAGCAATTATAAGTGAATCTAAGGACGCTGCTCTATTTGTTTTCAAACTTCTCAGCTGTAGTTAACCTGCCTCGGTTGCACTAGCGTATTTCGTGCTTTAATTATGACAGCATTCATGCAAAAATACGAAAATCATTGAGGCACCATATTTACATTAAGGACCAGGCCTCAAAGGATTCTCCCATTCGTCACGGTTGGTTTTTACCGGGCGAAGTTCAGCTTGCAGAGCACAGTAATTTATAGAACAGAAAATAGAACAGAATTTCAATCATACGGCAGACTTTATCGATTTTCTCAAAATCAAAAAATGAATGCTAGAGAATTATAATTCTCAGAAAGACCAAATACACATCTCTTCTCTCCTTGACTAAACTTACAACAAAAACTGCTCTATATCTCAGAAACATAAAGAATGCATCTCTCCGGAACTCTACAAATCTACTATTTTGCTTCCCGGAAGTTCTCTGCTTGTTTTCCAAATTGAGTTTTTTCTCGAAAAGCAAGAAAAATATTATTTGCTTTGTAAAAAACGAATGACTGGATTGTATCAATTGTGTTTTACATAAATGACATTAGCGCTGTAAACTGTTTGAGTTTTTGAATGACATCACCGAAGCAAGAATCTGGAACATATTGAGGTCCTGTATTACATTAGAGACCCTGTTAGTGTCTTGGGACCTTATCACACTTATACCTGTTTTGTATCTAGACTCCGTATTTTGTCACATTGCATTACAAGAAAGACCAAATACATCTATTCTCTCCTTGACTAAAATTACAACAAAAACTGCTCTAAATCTCAGAAACATAAAGAATGCATCTCTCCGGGACTCTACAAATCTACTATTTTGCTTCCTGAAAGTGCTCTGCTCGTTTTCCAAATTTAACTTTTTTCTCGAAAAGCAAGACAAATATTATTTGCTTTGTAAAAAACGAATGATTTACGAAAACTTCCATGGAGCGGGAAAAAAACAGATTTATTTTCTAAAGAATGAGAAATTGTTCTATACAACAACAGAATTCTTTGAGGCCTGATCAGGGACCCTGCTGCTAATTTCTCTATAACACTTGTACCTTGGAACAGTTTTAAACTTATTTGGATTTTTTTCCTGATTTCATACAACTTCGACACAGTTTATTTGCTTTTTTCATGCAAAATGAGCATTTTAGGGATTGCATTTTGAGAAATAAGATTTAAAAAAAGAATCATAATAATGGACTTAGTTATAATGGATCTACTTAACAATCTCCCCAACTATTGTATCTACTAAATAATATCCACCCCTGTAAATAAAAACAGTAAAATCGCACTAGAGCGTTGTATGTAAATTTATATTTTGCTGCATTCTGATTGGTCGAAAACTTGCTGCAATCTACTTGAAATTTTCCCGCTTCTCTTGAAAAAGGGGGGGGGGGATTGTTAAGTAAATCCGTTACAATTTGAACATTTAAAAAAGCTGGCTCATTGCGACGTCAAGCTTGGTTTTAGAGAGAAGCACACATTTAGGCTCGCTCGCTTCCTAGTTATGTTCCAGAAAATTTTGTGGCAATAATTCAGAGACAATTGTTGCCGGCTCAAAACTTATATAAAATATTTGTTTTTCTGGAATTCAGCGACGAACGCGCTCAGGCCGTAAAAGCGAATTCCATAAAATATTGGTGACTTTCAGAATTTACCATTGGATTGCAAAGTCATTTTAGTCTTTTCGGGTTAAAGTGTGAAAGAGGGGTCCCTACAAAACTAAGTTTTCCAGGGGAGTCCCAAACCACTCTAATTCGGGATGACCAAAAACGCCAATCGTAAAGTTTTCGTACGTGGAAAATGCTAATCATATACTTTTCATACAATTCCATTAGTACAGAAAATTGCATGAAAGGTCTATGATTAGTGATTTTTCATATATGGAAATTGTATGACTAGCATTTTGTCATAAACCAAGAAAAAAGATTTAGTTTAAAAATTAACTTGGTCACAGTTTTTGGCTGGTGTCCGTATCCGAACACAAGAGACAAAGGCTTTGGTTACTCAATAGTGGAGTTACGACCTTGATTGTCTTAATTGTGTCTTACATAATTGACATTTGCGCTGTAAATTGTTTGATTGACATCACCGAAGCAAGAATCTGGAACATATTGAGGTCCTGTATTACATTAGAGACCCTGTTAAGGTCTTGGGACCTTATCACACTTGTACCTGTTTTGTATCTAGACTCCGCATTTTGTCACATTGCATTACAAGTTTTGTCTCAGGAATCCGATATTTTTCTTAGAACAAGATGAAAAAACTTCGCTGTTAAAGCACCAAATCTAATGAAAGTTCTCGAACCCATTCACGTTTATTGGAACTCGCTTCAATTGACAAAACGCGTTTCTCCAATTCACAATGGAATCCAAAACAAGCATCGCTAAGCAGTTGTCACTTAATTGAAATGTCTCTGATTTTTAGATTTTTCTAGCATGCAAAAAGGATCCAGCCATTAAATTTTTTTTTGAGTGTTCAATGCAGACTAAACTGTCAAGTTTGTTTCAAGACTGAACTGTCAAACTGTTTTCAGGACACAAAATTCCAATTTTTTTAAAAAGTCATTGAACTAAAAAAAAACAACATGTGACCGTCAGGCTATTAGAATTTTAAAAACAATTTATCATAGGCAATTTTTGATAAAATTTGTCAATTTGAGAAAACTTGACCATAAAAAATGCTTGTTTTCCACTGAGAAATCTGATATCAAATTTTGAAGTTAGAAGCTGATCACGTTTTTTTGTGTTTTTTTATGCTATGCGATAGCTTTCTTTTTACCAAAAAAATGAACCGTACTTATTAAAAAATCGAAGTCAAATGTGAGCGTGAATAAATTTAAAGTTTTTCCTAAACAAAAAAAAGAGATCACGACCTAGATAAGAATCTTTACTACGTTCGTTAATTTTGAAAAAAGAAAAGGTCACAAAAACAAAAACATTTCTGTGGTCCTCTTTATCTCAATTTATTGATTGATCCATATCAAAAACTTTTATTTTCACCTAAATTCACCTAAATTCCTCCAAAACTGCACGGAAAACAAAGGTTTAATGAATTTTTGCTGTAATTACAATTCAGCTTACAAATTTGTAGTTATAGCAAAATAACTAAAAACTATGACTCAAAAGGTTAGGTTATTTTTTTGAAATTTTTGGCCGGCAACTAAACAATTTTGTCAGTTTTTGAAGGAAAAGAACTTGTCACCGAAATACCCATTTCAGTATATTTTGTTTGAAAGCCTCGTACTAACCTAATCCGAAACTGAGAAAGTAATGGAATCAAGTTAACATTACGTCATATGTAAGCCAATTTAGTTTTTCTACGTCACTCTTAAGTTTTGATGGAGCTTTCTTAAGGTTGCATGTAGAAGAAGGAGATGAAGAAGAAGGAGAAGAAGAAGAAGAAGAAGAAGAAGAAGAGATGAATTTAGAGTCAGGTTCAAATTACAAATTAGTAATCAGTTCACAGCGTCAGGGACACTACAGGCAGGTTTGCCTATTTAGTAGCACCCCATACCGTTTTTATTCGAATGAGGAAGGATCTGTGAAGATCTTTAATGAATTAGAAAACAACAGTTCAAAGAAAATCCGATTGCTTCTTAAATGTTTAACTTTAAAAATTTTCAAAAAAATTCCGAAACCCATTTTCAAATATTTTAATGGTTTTTTGGGATAAAATTGTTTTTCTGCACAGTATTGTAACATTTAGTTAGCTTAACAGAAAATGCATTAGCCACCTTTTGCAAATATGCTGGTTTTACAGGCAAATTGCCTTCAACCTTTGGATCTACTTCGAAATAGTTCAAAAACAGTATCAATTCTGTGTTCATCAAAAATGTTGCTAAATTGATCCAACTTTTTTTGTAAAAAAAATATGGTTTGTCGAGCTTTTTCTTGCGCAAGAAGAAATTTATGATGTCGACCTATCGGCTTTTTAAAAACAGTCAACAACTGAGACTGTTTTCAGACTGTTTTGTTTAGGACTGTTTTTTTATGTTTGCACAAAACAACCCCATACAACACAGTCCAGTGCATAATAGTCCGGAAAACTATGAAAACGAACGAAAAACAGTCCGATACAAAACAGTTCTAAAACAGACTAAAGTTATAATTGTTTTTGAAAACCGGCAGGCAGTTAATTGTTTTGGTGTTTTGGTTGCCGCGAAGCTGTCACTCTGCACAGTATTGTTTTTAACGAACGAAAAACAGTCCGATACAAAACAGTTCTAAAACAGACCGAAGTTATAATTGTTTTTGAAAAGCGGTAGGTAGTTAATTGTTTTGATGTTTTGATTGCCGCGAAGCTGTCACTGGTGATGTTAAACCGACAGTCGGTATAGTAGTTTTCTCCGTTTGAAGTAAATTTGGAATGTTTTGTTGTATCGAACTGTTTTTTGTATTGGAATGTTTTGTAAATGCACTCTTTTTAAGTTTCCCTGCTTTGGTACCACATAGATTACATAGAACTAAGAAATGCCCTATAAATAACTAATAACACAAGTAAGCATATGCAAATTTTGGGTTCCATGACAATCTACCCGACGCCAATTTATCCTATGCCATTCTACCCTACACTAACCTACCCTATATTCCTATCTACCTATGCCAAATTACCCTATTCCAATTTGCCCCATGTTATATAAATAGTTCAACTGGTCAGCGATAACTGAGCTTCCTATCTCGGTTTAAGGTCGGCGGTGGATAACCGGCTCTAACTTTCGTATAGAATCCTGCCCTCTGTAGGCAAGCTCGCAACACTTTGGCGCGACTGCGGCGATCACTATTTTGCTGTTATCATTCCATCTTATTTTAGGCGTAGAGTAAATTGGCATAGGGTAAATTGAAATAGGGTAAGTTGTCCTGCTCCCAAATTTTGGACCTAATAACAAATTTCAAACCCTTTCCTATATGAGGGAGAGGAATTAGTTAACAAAATCCAAAAGTAGTACAAACAAAAAACGAGTACTAACACAGCATATCAGTGACCTTCTCTCCTACGAAAGGAAGCGACCACGTGAATGCGTCCATGAAGTTGGGCAACCAGTAAGGATGGGGCGTGAACTTGTACGTTTTCACGTTTATAGTGGTGTTGTCGTACTTGAGAATTGCGCCCTTGTTGTTGTACACGTCTAAGTAGTTGGGAGCCGAGAACAGTGTAAACACGGCTGGGAAGTTAGTCGATGGTACCTATGAAATAATCGGTGATGAAGTGTTACTTTGTACATTTCATAATATATGATTTTTGTTCCGACTTTCGAAGAAAATTGCGAAACATTTGAGATCTGGGCGGTTTTAGTTCAACTGAGCTTATTTGTGGGCTAGAAAAATGGTCATTTTGTCATTATATGTTATTATAAGGCAAAAAAATTGGCTCTTAGTGCATACATTAAACTATATACTTTTTCGATTTCTGAAGTCAAAGTCAAACCGCGAAAAATTAAAATTGAGCCTGAACAAATTTTAAGCAAACTAATTTAAAAAATTATCGCAAACTACATAAGACTCTGAACTACTTGCATCGACTAATAAATCAACTCTTGAGAAAGGTGGAAGAAAAAACCCCGATTAAAATAAAGTGTCCTTGATATATACCCGAGTTGGGACAAAAATTCTAATCGCACAAATTTTATGCAATTCCATAATACAGAACATTGCATGAAAAGTCAATACGAGGCCAAACCGTGCATTTTGTGCCTTGTGAGCGGATTCCGGAACAGGCCAAAATCATATTTGTCGCGGAATCCACAATATTGTTACTTTTCTTTGATCTTCTTTGCTGTTTTGGATTCCACAAACAAATAGCTAAGACACTTTATTGCTTAAAATTGCTCCAAAAACAAGCAATTTTGCGGAATCCGCAACAAAGTTTGCGGAATCCGCAAAAAAGTTTGCGGAATCCGGAACAGTTTGTGGAATCCACAAGCAAATAATAACATGTGTTTAGTAAATTTAAGCTGTCCTGGAATCCTCAACTGTAAGTGGAATCCGCAAATTGTAAGCGGAATCCGCAATCTGTAAGTGGAATCCGCAAATTGTAAGTGGATTCCGCAAATTGAAAGCGGAGTCCGCAAATTTTAAGCGGAGTCCGCATAAATTTGCGAATCCCTTTAGATTTGCGGAATCCGCTTACAGTAGATTTGCGGAATCCGCTTACAAATACCTGTAAATTTACGTTACAGGTATTTGTACGCGGAATCCACAGAAATGTTGTAGGTGGAATCCACGTACATTTTGGAACATGTTTAAAAATTAGTCTCTGGAATCCAGGAACAGACATAGACAAAATTGTGCGCCTATCCAGTGCACAGTTTGGCCTCGTAATGTTCAGCAAAGATTGGTATTTTTTATATATAAAGTTTTTAGGATTAGTGTTTTTCCATAGACCCAAAGTGTGTTTTTATCTTTTAATTTCTTCTAAACAAAACTTTGGGTTTTGCTCGTAACCCAACACAAGTGATGAAGACTTTGGTAAATTTAAGATTGCGTCACCAAAAGATTACCAGTTTTGTATGTACAATACTTTAAAAATGGCCTGATAATAGATGTCTCACATAAACAATATTATGTGTGAAAACATCAAATTTCTAAATTTCTCTGAGAGTTTGCGACAAAACTTTTTCAGGAAAACGGAAAAGCATTGCTTTTTTTTGTGTATCGAGGACTACGTTATGCACACAAAAATTAATTGTTGCTCATAAAAAGTTCTTATATTGACTTTAAAAATATGAAAATGAGATTAGTTTTGTGCTTAAGCAAAATACAAAAAAAAACTTTTGAGGACAATTTCAAAACTATGTTAGTCGCCATCAAAAAATGCTAGTCATGCAATTTCTAGTTATAGAAAATGTGTGATTAGCTATATACCCAAATTTCTTTTTGATGACTGACAGAGGTACCATATTGGGGAAAGGGGGTGTATACTTAACAAGACTCGGCTAAAATATTAAAAAGATCCGTACCTTTTTGTACATCTTATATCCCAAATCCTGAGCCTCGTGAGCTCTGATAACCGACAACAGTCCGTTGGCCTCAATGAAGCTACATGCAGCCGCATAAGAGAAGTAAAAGCTACATCCTCTAGCTGTGTTGTGGCAGAAGAATTCGTCGTTGTCTTCTTCACCGAAATCAGTCCGAGGGTCGGCCCAAAGGAGGTCACACATCGGACCACTTTTGGGGGGCTCCCGGAACCTGTAGTCGAGCGAGGGTCGAACTCAAACGCCGACATCCCAAACACGACTTAAACTCATTTGCCTAATTACTTTTTAGCACTCTCTTTTTAATTCAAAAATTGAACAGTTTTTGCAGAAAACAAAACGGAAATTTTGTTTGTAGAACAGAAAGTTTAGACGAACCACGGTCTTTTTGAGGCTCCAAGGAGAGCTTCAAAAAACTTCTGGTTATAAAAACATTTTGCCAAATTAGTTATCGTAAAGAATTCTTTTTTCTACCTGTTGAAGAATATCTTGAACAAGTCTTGATCTTGAATAAGTCAAAATATTACGATAGCTTTGCTTCAAATTTTCTTTTTCGCTTAACCATTTTTAAAAATAATTAAATAGGTTTTGGCAAACTTTACAGGATAATAAACTACATTGACCGAGCTTAGAAACACCAACCTCAATTTTTGAAAACAAAAGCTTTTTTTAATCAACACTACTTCAAGGGTTGATCGCTTTTAATAAGTCTGCTATTTGAGTTTTCGGCCCTGTCGATGCGTCTGATTTCGTCTACAGTGTGTATATTAGGAGAGAGTCCTCCATGAACACATAGAAACTTCTGGTTCATCAAACAGGCCAAGGGCAGACAGTCGAACGCCTTCATAACCTAAAAAACAAACAGTGGATCTTTTTACGCCCGCAAATAATGTTCAATTTACCATTTGAATAGCTGCAGAAAAAAGGGAAAAATGGTTTGTTATATTTTTACAGATTAGTATACAAAATATTTGAGCTGTTTTTATAGCAGTTTATATTCCACCTGACGAACAAAACAATTGGAAAAGTTGCTGATTCGTCTTAACGCTCTATTGGTAATACCAAAAACTAGGGGCCCAGCTAAACCTGGAGGCACCTGTTTGATAATTTTTGACTTTCTTGTACTGATGTGGGATGAAATGGGTAATTTCAAAACTTGGGCTGGACCCCAAAACCTAAGCTGTTTCTCTAATAAAAGGGTATGAGTGAAACTTTCGTGAATTCGGAATTTTCTCAAGAACATTTTTCTATCACAATTTCAGGCGTAGAGACTTATGCACGGAGGCGGAGCAATGAGCAGAACGGTCTAAGAGCAGAATGGGTCCAAGAGCAGAAAAACAGAAAAAAAATTAACTTTTATTAATTAGTACGGGCGAATATATAAAACAAATATCAGATTCGTAAAAAAAACAAGAAAATGAATAAATTATTCATGAATTGAATAATTTCATCAAATTTGTTTTTGCTGAATTAAAAAAAAATCTCAATTAAAGAACTCAAAATCTGCATAAAAATTTAGTTTCTTTGATAATATTGACTACTATTATACTCAATTTATAGATCAGCTTATGAAAGTTAGTATTTTACTGCTTTTCTGCTGTTGGACCCATTCTGCTCTTAGACCATTCTGCTTATTGACTGGCCACCCTTATGCACGGAGGCTTTCCAAAATCCATTGCCTCAATTGAAATCTTGATACCAGATTCGGCAGAGTAGTTTTCGAGAAGAGCCAAGAAGTTTCAAAAAACGGACAAGAAATAAAAACATTACATTTTCCGAGGTCTACCAATTATTTTTTCTGTTAGAAAATTTGGACGACATCGCTTATACAGAAAACTTTTTCTCAACCCTTTCTTTTGATTGTACCAAGAACCTCAGATATGAGCTGATAGTTTTCGAGACAAGTCAAAAAATTTCAAAAAACTGTCGAAAAGTCAACATTTTGACTTTTCCGAGTTTCATAACTTTTGCACCTAGTTTTAGAGAAGTAGAATAGGTTTTGAATAAAAATTGAGCCTAGTTTTGGAGACCAATCAAATTATTTTTATGATAATAACTGTCAAAAAATCAAAAATTTGACATTTAAGAGGGCCATAATTTTTGTGTAGAAAAATTGAGTGTAGTCAATTAGACAGAGGAGCTTCCCGCAAACTGTTCTATAAAATGAACACAAAATCTTTGATTTAGGTTAATTTTTGAGAAAATGAAAAATAAATTCAAACATTTAGGTCAAATTCCCCCTGTCGAAGATTGTAAGAAGTGAGGTATAGCAAAAAAGACTGAGAAAATTAAAACAATTCAGGAAAAGTTTTCGGGAATTAATTGAGAAAAACAAAACATTACGGGAAAAGGGAAAAAAACTTTTCCAAAGAATTTCAAAAAAAAAAATTATCAAAAAAACCAATTCCCATATTTTTTCATAATACATTAAAAAAATTGTGACTCGATCTTCGAAAGAACGATTTTTTGAATTTTCGAAAATTTGCAAACATCTAAATCGGATCATCTAGCAGTCACTTTGAATAAAGGAACTTCAAACAAAAAATGTAGTCCAAAGTGTCAAATGGGTTAAAAAGTGAACGTGATAAGGCAAATTCGTGATCCTATAATCAATGAGGAAATTTAGAATGAAGACAATAGATAAAAAGAACAACGAATGTTTTTTTAAGATTTTATAAAAAACTTGAAAAAACGGCAGTCATTATCATTTTACACTGGATATAAAAAATTAATAAAATCTAGAACAGTAACTAGAAAATCAGCTGAAAACTACAACTGCAAATTAAAATCATTTGAAAGCTCTATATAACCGAACAGAACTCCTGAGGACAAAATAATTTTCAAAAAGAATTCAAGTTTGTGAAAATTTTGATTGAAATAAAATATATTATTTAAAAAAAGATATAGCAAACGAACCAGACAGTCCAAACGTTTTTGAAAAAAATGACTGCGCAAAGTGACTAAAATTTGGTTTCAATGTATTGCAAATGAATTTGAAGAGTTTCACTGAAAAAACTGTAGGAAAAAACTGAGCCGCAGTTTTGACGTCAGAGGACCGAGCCTAGAACCGTACATGTTTTCTATGTATCTACCAGCAATCAATGAAAGAAAAGTTTTCAAGTTTTGGATCCAATTAAAGGAGAGTCAGTACAGATTGCTTTTGTTTGAACACTATTCTTGCTGACAGTCAAGCGTAAAATTTCTCAGCGATCATGGATTGCGATGAGACTATGGTTTAGAGCATTTTTTGATATGCAAAAAACTGCCTCCCGGACCAAGCTTGCAAGTGATCCAATGTTGTATCAAAAGAGCTATAGTACTGGTCCAGAATCTAAAAAATTTTAAAAAAGTCTCAAAATTGAGAAGAACAAAAAAGTTGACTACGAAAAAACGATTTTTTTTTCTTGAAAAAGTATCACTCTATAAACTTCACAGAAAAACCTATAAAGCTTTGAGAAATTTAAGAATCTTCTACAATTGACAGATTTGACATACTTATCAGCTCAATTTGAGGAGACATGCAGTCTTGAAACATGCAGTCTTTTTTCATGGGAGACGACCTATTAACAAGTGTGCCGACTAGCACGCCGAATATAAACATTAAAGCCTGCAAGTTTTTGAAAAAACAGGAAAATTTTTTGGACAACCTGGAAACACCAACTGAGGGGGTCGAATGAAGCGAACTTAAAAAGAAATCAAAAGTCAAACAGCAAAAAATCAAATTTGGACGTGAACAAATTTTACTATTTTTTCCTTTAAAAAAGCACAAAAAATCACCAAGACCTATATAAGTACTCTCTACGTTCATTACTTTAAAGAAACACCAGTTAAGAATCAGTCGGAAAATTCAGACCTTTGCCCTGATATAAGAGCGCAGTCTTGTCACTGTTATCATATACTCGGCTATTGTAAAGCAACCGGCTGTCCTTTTTTGAATCATTCTTGCAACTTGTGAAGCAACCGCCTATATCCTTTCTTCTAGCTCTAACCTCAACGTAAAAGTTCTGGGAGTACTTGACTCTGCACTCCTCTTTGAAAGTGAAGAAGGCAGTCAAGTGTCTGCACTCGTGGTTGCCCCTTAGCAGGTGCAGTTGTCTGGGGTGGAGGATCTTGAGGGAGAACAGAAACAACACTACTTCCACACTGAACATGCCTCGGTCCACATAGTCTCCTGCAGAACAGACTAAACTGCATGAAGTAGTCACATCAAAAATTACATATACTCAGGGGCGGATCAAGGATTTTCTCGAGGGGGGGGGGGCGGATTTTCAAAAAAATTTCGAAAAATTTTGTCGACTTTTTTTTATTTTTAGGTCGACCAAATTGATTTTTCGAGTTCTCCCAAGGCACTGTTTTGTCCCCTTTTTTGGCCAAAGTTTCAGCGCCACAGGCAAAATTTTCAAAAAACGGACCAAAAAAGGCGTTTTTAGGCACTTTTTGGAATATTTTGACCAAAAATCGCGTTTTTTTGTGAGTATATGATATACTCACAACACATCAGAAAAAAAATTACATCAAAAACCGCAGAAACTCATGCAGTGAACCGAACATGGTGGCCGTTTTAAGGCAGAAAAACTATATGCAAAAACGTCAGTTTTTGTGAAAAAAAACTTTTGTTGCTGAAGAACTTCATCGAAAATCTGAAAATTCTTGTTCGATTGACCAGTTTTCTTTTGTATGCTGGTTTGGCCAATTGATTGTTTTTCGTGTTATAATGGTTGAGTGCGTAGCGTTACTATGCAAATTATGAATAATAAAGATATTCAAAATGGTGTTAAACATTCAAATGTGTTAATCATTCAAATGTTCATTGCCTTATGACAACGTTAAATTAGTGCTTCAAACTGAATCTCAAAATTGGGGGGGGGGGGGGGGGGGGGGGTAGTCGCCAACTGACCTAAGAATAGGTATCTGGTATCGGGCAGTTGTCCCCCCACATCGAATAGATGCACTAGGTCGAAGAACTGTCCGTGGATGTCCCCACAGATGGTGAGGGGTGCCTGGAGATCAAGCACTGTGCCCTCCTTCTTCAGAATAACAGAAGCCTCCCGGATGATGCGCAGTGCTGTCTCCTCCTGACAACACGAAAAATTGTAAATCGTTCATTTATTTGCTTAGAAAAATGTACCTTACTCGGATCGTTTCTTTAGTATGAACTACCAATTGTTAAATAAAATGAGTTTCGAACAAATAGATTTTCTGAGCTCCCCTAAAATCTTATGAAAAATCCTATAAAGGCACCGTAGGCAAGTTAAAACCAAAAACTGGCCAAAATTGACCTTAGATTTTTTTTCGACAAACTTGACCAAAAAACACGTTTTTTTGGTGCGAGTTTCTTCCTCAATATTATCTTTCAGCCCAAGAAGGGAACAATCTAACCCTAGATCAAATTAGGATGAGATTGTTTACTTGATTATAAGTCATTATTTTCAGCCAATCGAAATTGAGCATTGTACATGCAGGTCTTACTGCCCGGGCTGACCTCCACACACCAAAAATGCGTACCATACAATTTCATACACCAAAAAAAATTATCATACAACTCCATACATCAAATGTATGGAAAAATTCTTCTCAAGTAATTTCCATTATAAAAAACTGTATGATAAGCTTTTTTTCCATAAACTTTTCTGATCATAAAATTTGTCAAAAGTCTAAGAATGCACTTAAAAATGGCAGACAAAAAAGTCAGTGTTAATAAAATTCAAAAAATTTGATAGCAACGATTTTTAAACTCTTTTTGAAGTTTTCCAAAAAGGTCTCAATTTTTTTTTAATTTGCAAAACAAATTTTGTACAAAAAATATTTTCCATGTTTTCGCATGCCAAATAAGGTTTTGTTTGCATAACGTAGTCCTGGATACACGAATATTCGATTTTTTTTTCGTTGAATAATTTTTTTTTAATTCTGAAAACGCTTATTCATTTTGTATGACATGTTTATGTATGCCTTGATCACAATACCTGATTAATTAAAATTTCACTTTTTAAAACTTTTTAAAATTTTTAAATGCAAGACTGTCCAACCTGTTGTTAGTCTGAGTTTGAGTAAATCAAGACATTTGTCACATGTGTTCGGTTGCGAAAACAAACCAAAATTTTTCAAAAATAATTTTGAAAAAATCTAACTTTGTTTTATAGAAAAAAGCTTGTATACAATTTTCCTTTATCGAAAAAAAAACTTATCATAGACATATCATACAGTTTTTGTCTTTATGAAACTTTATGGTGTGAAGTTTTTCATAAACAGAAGTTATATGATACGAAGTTTTGATCGAACTGGGTGCTTGACATTGTCATTTACTTTTAGGGGGGAGATTGTTCACATGATCTATTTAGGGGGAAGATTGTTCACATGGGCCTATCATTTTGCCACCCTAAACACCTTTAAAATCTTATGATTTTGTCGGTCGGCGATAAGTGGCTGCCGTGAAAAAATACCAAAGGGATGCGCTTTGGAAAAATGTGACAACCAGAATTGACCAAATCCAGCCTCACATCATTCTGTGCTACTTTTACAGCAACTGGCTTTCCAGCTACTTTTCAGCTAGTTTTACAGCAACGTTCACTAAACAATGCACTATTTTAGATAACTCTTGTGTCAATTTTCTTGTGAGGAGAAGCTGCGCTACGCAAATACTTGCAAGAACACGACGAAAAAAGCAGCTTTATAAAGTGAAATAAGAAAAAATAGAAATAAGCCTCAAATTAGTATACCTTTGCTATGTATGGGCTTCAAACATCCAACCTCGAGAATTTGAGTCTCACGCCCTGCCCTCTCGGCTACGAACGCTAATACTAGTCACAAATAAAGCAGCTACATATGCTAACAAAATGCCAATGCCATGCAGCAAAAGTGACATCAAATACAATTACTAGACACAATTGTGCAAGTAAAATTTTAAAATACAACAAGCTGAAGACATCCATAATAATTTTGCACATAATAAATTGGAAACATAAAACCACATTATGTGTAATTTAAGCATTTCAAAAATTGCGAGATACTTTGAAATTGAAAATATCAGAAATCGAGTTTTTTTATTGTTATATTATTTGAAACAAATCACTTTTTTCGGTTCATTTGATCAATTTAAAATGCTTCAACTGTGTTAAGTTATTACTTTTCGAATGTCAAAGCACATGCTATCAAAAAGCCGTAAAGTTGCCCCAAAAGTGGCACCAATATTTGCAATTGAGGTTTAAAAAAAGAATAGTCTTAGTATAACACTAAAATTCGCAAGAGTAATAACGTTCACTAAAGTTCGCTTAATGTAAATTAGTAATGAAATACTTTCTTGGGGTCGATTTTTTGTTCAGATGAACATCAGGGTTGTGGAGCTGAAAGTTCTCAATAAAAATTTTTCATAGCACATAAACTGTGGCGAGTGAAAGAATTGTTTGACAGAGAAAACAGGACAAGAAGAAATTAGAAATCTTTGTGTGCTTTGCAGAGAACATCATTTAGCATCAATTGTTCCACCGAAACCATAGAATGCCCAAATATTTTTCTGCCCATCTGTCAATTTCGTAAAAAAGTTTTGCAAAAAAAAATTGATTTCTTCGGCACGATTATCATTCAATCCGATCATCGCCTCAAATGATCTTACTGATCAAGCAAGCATATTTTTGTGACCGATTAAGATTAGGGTTCTTGGCTTTAAGAAGCAACTGAGCTAATTCAGAAAAATATTTTCCCACTAAATTGTTAAAAACTGGGAAATCTTTTTCTTGTCAATTCTGTCAGTTCGAACTGCATGCGACTGATTGTTGTTATGCAGTTTTTTTTCTTTTCATCCACTTGGATTTTTTCAACCTGACAACTTTGGCTGACAATGTCTCGAACTCTCGTATAAATATAAGAGTTGGCATACATACAAATTTTAGGCTAATCTTTCAAAAACGTTTGGTTTTCATAACCAACCTTGTACAACCACCAGTTGCACCAAAAAATTGATGTATGGTGCGTGTGTGTGTGTGTGTGGGGGGGGGGGGGGTTGTGGGGGGTACTAATGTTAACATACCTTGAGTCTTCCCTCTTGCAGGAAATGCTCCTTGACAGCTTGAGGGTTGATCTTATTGCCCTGAAAGACATCAGCATCAGTCAGTCGTCTGGTGGCGATAGGGGGGACATCCTTTCTCACTCGCTCCACTGTCGACAGTGAGGGTTTGGACCCGGTTCCAGTTCCAGTACCTGCAGTACCTGCTGAGTTTTTCTTCCCTGTTCCGGTCCCAGCCCCTCCAGTGCCGTTGGCAGATGGAGTTCCTGGAAAAACAAAAAAATACTGACTTCTCCAAAATGTCTGGAACATCGATAAATTAACAGTAATTTTCTTGCGATTTAGATTCCATTCACTGTGAAATTCAGAACATTTCATCAAAATGAAATGTGCTTACGAGATCGCCGTAGAATTTTGCAACCTGTTTTACAAGCTTAGAGGCAACTCTAAGCTTGTATACGATAGAGAGTCAATACATAAACAATGAGGTTATCTATTGAAAAAAAGCAGATGTGAAAAAAATTGGACGTTGCCCCAAAAATTTTTCGCAAAGGTGCGCGAAATGGAAAAAAACCCTATTTATATCATTCAAGTTTCACATTTTTTGTTTTAAAAAATCTTTATATTCTATTTATTGAGTAGATAACTGACTGAGCAAATCCAGTTTACGTGTCAGAAGTTACTCGACGATAGAAAAAACAATGGAAAGAGATCTGCCTGGCATTCATAGTCAAATAACTAAAACTAAAAAAATTAATAACTTAAAATATTAAAAATTTATAATTTACTCATGTAAGCAATACTCAGACAACAAAAAATACCTTGAGAAAAAATATGAATAACTGAAGACTGCAATAAGCAAACCACAAGATCCTAGCAGGGTATTTGACAAAAAGCAGCCTGGCTTTTTTCTTCCCCCTCCCCTACCTCTCATGGGCATCAAGGTCAATTTTATGGTGTTATGAGTGGTTTCACAAAGTTAAGTACAAATGCAAAAAGTTTTTCATGGCTTAGTTAGTACTTATGTCAATTTTTATAACATTCGGACAAAAATTCGCAAGTGAGGAGGAAAAGGAAAAAGAGCCAACAGCTTTTTTGAGACCAAATTATTAAAGCTAACGATGCAATAAGAGTAGGTTCGTTAGCTGATGGGAAGTAAAACGATAACTAAAATGATACAAAAGGTGTACAAACAACAACAAGACTGCTCGTATCAGGGCGAAGCCCTGAATGTTCCGACTGCCTTTTAAGTCTATGGAGCAGTAATAAAATGGAAAAATTAAATGTAATAAAAAAATTAAAATTTTGTTTCTAAAAAGTTTGAGATTTTTTTGTGAAAACATCCCCCCACATGCCATATTAAGTAAAAAGTGATAGATTTTGCTCCTATTAACAAATCAACTATGGCATATAAGCTTCCTTGAACCAATTTGGAACGAGTTTTTAAGACGGATTAAATCTCGCTTACGCGTTAATAGCGCGAAATATGTCGCGCGTTAATTGTCCCAAATTGGCCACAATGGCCAAAATGACAATGTTTAAACCCTCATAACTTTACAAAAAATGATCACAGGTAAAATATCTTTTCAAATTTAAGCTCAAGACAACAATAGCTTTCGAATGATCTAAAAAACTCCGTCAAAAATGGCTAGTTACAAAGTCGAAATTTGTCTGAAGAAAAAAAAACCCACCCCGAGCACAAATATTCCGTTACTTTCGTATCGAAAGTCGGAACAATTACACGTTTACAACAATCAAAATTGAAAAATTGGCTAAAGTGGAAATAAAAGGTGTTTGTTACAATGGAGTTAAGAAAAATTATCAGACTGAACAAAATTCAAACTTTTTGTTGAACATCTTTTTAGTCACCTGATAAAGTTTTTTACTCTTCTTATCCTTTTTAAATGTTCACTGCCATAGAAAAAAATTTTTAAATGGCAAAAACCGGTCTTTTCAGACCAGAAAAAAACTGATAAAATTTTGAAATCAAGTGAAACATATTATCGGAGTTAGCCTGAAATGTTTCCTGACAATCGATGTAAGAACTTTAAAGAGTAATTGTTGTCGAATTAAGTTCACAAAAATAGGCCTTATAACCATAAAAAATTGAAAAAAAATTGAAGGTTTTCCCAATATAGCCCTCAGCTTGCTATCAAAAAATGGCGCCAGCTGCTCAATTTTTAAGTGCATTTGTAACAGTCGTAGTTAGTGTCCTTAATCAAAAGCCCATTCAGACAAAAGTGTATCGATATTCTGTTAGTACTGAACTAAACGCTGCACAGATTTACGAGTAATGTATTTACAGATATAGACTCACATGCTATTTCATTGTGCTTAATCAGTTTTTATTTGAGTCAATTATTGGGGAAGGGTTACAATTTACTGGGCTGGGTTAAAATAAGAAAGTCAGCTAGTTAACTGCGCTCTCTTCTCAGTAACTTTTCAAGCGCTGGAAGCAGAATTTCTGTGATCAAAATTATGCTAGCGCGTTTTTTAGCCGTTGATTTACTGATTTTGATTTTTCACTATTTACTTTTTTTACTAACTCTTATTTCCCACACATATTTGAACTTCAATCTCAAAAATCATTTAACTTATAATCAATAAAATTTGACATAATAAACAAGCTAACTAAAGTGAATCCATACTATGCATCGTAACATGACTCATTTAGTCAAATTATTATGTAAAGAAGAATGGCAATGGAAAAAATTTTTCCTTCCCACCAACAAATTTTAAGAAAAGTGAAACTTTTGCCAACATTGTCCGGTTGTTTTGAAAATTGACTTGCGGACTAATTCGGCCGTGGCATAATTATGAGGTCTTCACAATTCAACCAACAACAACACTCACCGCACGATAATATTAATACTCGTGATATGAGGGTAGGAATGGAGGAAAATGAGTTAAATAGAAAGTTTAAAATATGGCAGTAAAAAGCAAAAAACCGCAATTACGTATCAATTTTAAAAAAATTTAAGCAAAACACAAGCCCACAGCAATGTGGATTCAAAAATAATTTATTTAATTTGGACTGGAGACAAACACAGCCCATATGTTCATTCATTACCCTTTGAAACATAACAGTTTTTTAATTATGGAAGCTTGCGTTTTGAGATAAGCCTAAACACTTAATGAACCATTTATGAAATTTTTTAAAATCATTTTCCACAAGGCAGATGTTGGCTGATCACAATAAAAGTCCAACAAATTTAACTACTTACTAAGTTTGATTAAATACCATAACTATTTTGTTTCAAAACGCAGTAGCGAGAGTTTTTTGTTTTAGTTTTAGTTTTAGTCAGCGTTTTTTAAGAGACATTAAAAAGACGGCCCAAATGGTTGTATATGAACTGCATGAATCACAGAAAACAAACCCATGGTAGCACTCGCAAATAACTTCATACCCCAGAGGAGCGAGTAAAGCTGCTACGTTCAAATCAGACGGGTATACTTGCCGGTGTACTTAAGAACCGGGTTATGCCGTCATTACCGTCAGCAATACACGGTATTAATCGAAACAAGGTATTAACAATGTACAGCACAGAGAGCTGTACATTTAAAACAAGTTGAAGCAAACCTAAGGATGATGGGCCACTGAGAAGCCAACCAAGATTGTGGAAAGCAAAAAGAGCTTTGTAGCTTTTGTCACAATGAATTTCTAATGGTCAGATAGCTTAAAATTAATCAAGGCCTGAAATCATGTCAACATCAGCGAATGGAAAATATTTGATCTAAAAAAGAATAAAATTTTTAAGTTCACTGACATTGATGGTATAAGGCCCATAAATTCAAACCATTTTTCAAAAAACTATAGGAATTCTAGTCATCAAAACATGGAATCGTTACGTCAACTCAATCTGTCGTTATAACTTGTTGCGAGTTTGTTCAGCTGACAGTCACGTTCATTTTTTTGCATGTCAAATTAGGGTTTTCAGAAGCTGAGATTTTCTGTCGGACATTTTCAGACCAACGTTGTCTTGGTTTTCTTGGTTTCTGATTTTGCTGGCTTTTAGTGCAACCAGTCAAATATCTATTAGGGCAAAGCTGGTTGGTAACGACACCTTTTCGCTGTTTGAAGAGCTCATTCATTCAATTTTTTTTGCAGCTTACCTAGCGTGTGGTTTCGCAAATCAACAACTTCGAACTTTTGTGTGTATGATAAAGACTTAGACACGCACCAATGAGATTTGATATGGTATGAGAATTACGAATCTTCAACGTTGACAAACTCTTGAGTTTCTTAAGATCAGCAAGAAAACAGTTCGTGGCTGGCGAAACTTACAAAGAAGGGTGTTCAAGGCGTATTTTAGTCTACACAGGCAATACCATATGTGGCTTTCCTAGACACATTAAATTTCAAATTTGCCAACTTGACGTCATCACTCAAACGGGCGGAATTGGCAGCGCGTACCAATTGACCAGACCATTTGTGCCAAAGAAGAAGATCACAATTGTACTGGGTAAAGTTCAATTCTAGTAATCAATCTTTATTGTTCATGCATATATTTTTAAAGAGGTTAGATATTTTTTTTCCTTAAATGGCGGCTGGAGCGGCTGATTTCTATCAGCGTAATCTTTGACGTTGACCTTCAAATGACTGTTACAGTTATCGCCGTTTTTAGGAAAATGATTGAGCGGCTCGTAAGCTTATCACATTACGGCTGGTAGAACGAATAAAGCAATTGCAGATAATCAAAGTCAGGTTCGGGATATTTGCAAAGCTAGTGCTGACAGACGGTTGAGCCAGATTTATACTCTGGTTTGTTTGCCTTGTTTGATTGAACTCAACAGACGAAACAACAAGCTTTACGGAAGCTTGCGGAACGTTCAGAATTTTTGAAATGACAATTTCGAACTTAATATATTTGGGTCTAGAATAAAATGGGTTTGCGAAAACAGTATTTAGCTCAACAAACTTACAAGTCGAGAAGGTTATTGCCAGTTTGAAAGAAGAACTGACAGCTGAATAAACATGAAAAACATCAAAACCAGCAGCATGAGTTTTCTTGGCAGTTCTAACGAAGTTTCCTCGCTGTTATCAGGAAAAAAATTTCAGTTGAAGCAGCTACAGCCAATTTAACGTGATAAATTTTGCCTGAATTTGTCAATTTGAATTAATTTTTTTTTCTGTTTCAAGCTAAATTTAGCCTCATTTAGCTTTTCTACTTCCTCATGGCATAGTTCTCTACTTCATTATTAAAGAAATGTTGACGCATTTAGAGTTTTGAAGATTCTACTTGGCTTCTACGAGTTTCGAAATCTATAGTTTGCAAACGTTCAAAAGTTCTGTTCTGTGTCAAGGTTTTACTGAAATTAGAAATAATTTTTATTGTTAATGTCTGTTATTAGATCTAACTATTGTTCCAAGGCCGCTTTATCGGAGTTTTGATATGTCAGCCAGAAGATTTCTTCAATTTTGAAAATGCTTTTTTTCCATGGATTTTTCACAACTATGAAGCTATTTGTAAATTGGTGTGGTCATTTTTTTCAATGGCCTCAAATATGCACTCAAGATTCATGGCATTTTCAACTTCAAGCTTCGTTCTTGCTAGCGTAAGAAGCTTGAACACTTTGGCAAGATAGATGCTGCCAATATTGCTGTGGACGGGGTAAGTTTCGCGGTAAGCAAAGACGGGATAAGGTTCGCAATCAGATCTGTATCCATCATAAACGAATGACCACTCTGAGCGACAGAAAAATTCTGGGAGAAAACTTGAGGTGAGAAACGAGCACAAAGAAGTCACATCGAAAAAATTCAAGCTGAACGGAAGGATTGCTATAGGCAACTTTATCTAGCCGATTAACCTAACATTAAAGATGAAATAATTGAAAGGAGCTGCAGTTCAATAAAACTATTTTCACTTAAGTTAAAGTAACTTAAACTGTTCAATTAACATGGTAAACGAAAAAAAGCATTTTCGTTCAAAATTTTTTTAAATAAAACGGGCGAGCTGCTTTATTTTGACATTCTGGTCGGCCAGCTTACCTTGCTTTATTTTGAGAAACTGAAGTCTACGTGTATTTTTTTGTATACGGTAAAGTACTCTTATACGTTACAGGTTTAGTTGTTACGTACGTTCACAGACTGAATTGAAATAACAGGAACGAAAGCGGACAAGTTCAGTATTTTGATCTCATAATTCGATAATCACAGGAAAAAAACCTGAGAAAAATAATCAATCAAAACGAACACGCACAAAGACGGCAAAAAACAAGCAATTATAATTTGAGAACGTTTTCGGGTTCGATAAGCAAAATTTCGACAACGGACTGATTTGAAAAATTGACACTAGTACGGTCGAGTTGAGTTAACTGATATAGATTTCGACAATTTTTCGGTTTGTCCGAACTTATATCTTACCCCAGCTTTTACAACCCTTAGGAGTAAAACCTCAGGTAAGAAATCGAACTTAAAAAGACGCTCATTAAAACAGAAGCTCAAAAGTTGGAGGCACAAATTTTGAAATTTTACCACACGAAAATCTTTGGTGCTTTACTTCGTTTTGGGCAAACAAAAATTTTGAACTTTTTGGTTGAGGTTTTTCTGAGGTATTCAAAAACAATTTTGAAAACCCTTCAGTACTCTTTCTTAGATTTTTGGAATTTTTGGTCAAGTTACTTTAACAAGATTTTAGGAACTAGGATCGGTTTGGGTTCGGTTTTGATCGGTTTCACTCATAATTCATTTTAGTACCGTTCACTGCATCATATTTGGTTTACAATTTAACGATCTGGAAATTTTTGCCTTCAATGTTCTGATTCTTTTTTGCTCTGACATCATTGACGGTCAGTTACTAATTTTTTTCAACTAGAGCATTGTATACCTCAATTAGACCATGAGGAGGAGGCGTGTCTCCTGAGCTTCTATTTTGCGGTGAGATTTTCTCAAACCTTGTCACTATTTCTAACTTCTTTCAACCATCGTATTTCAAGCGCTAATTCCCGACTATCCTGACATCAAAACCTGTTGCGGCTTAATTGTTTTTTGATCATTGAAATATCTAAATAACTTTTTATTTTAAATTTTTGGCTCTTTTCCAGTTCCCCCCTTTCAAAATACCGAGTTTTATGTTTGTTTTACATGTTATTACGGCTAAATGCGTGATGTTACGCTGTAAAGTATGACGTATTTTGTTCAGAAATGTCGATTTGTTCACCACGCCAAATTTCATTGCATTATGACAACGTTAAAAAGACTTTTCAAAATTGAATTTGAAAGAGGGGGAAACTGGGAAAGAGTCGACTTTTCTAGTTGGTAAAGTCAAGCTTTAGAATTCTTGAGAAACAAAATCTAGCAGTTTGTGGTTTTTCAGACTTAACTTTAAGTAGTTTTTCACTTTTCTGCCACTCAGAATGTGGGCATTTGAACAAACTCTGATCAATCTGGACTTTTTATAATTAGCTTATGAACAAATCGAAACGTCATTCTTAACACCCCAAAAGTTGGCTAATGAAATAAATGTTTCGAAAATTTTGGATACCTAAATAAATTTGAATAAAAATCGAAACTAGACTCAAATCAGCTCAAGTTTATTCAATAACAGATAAGGGATTTTCTTAATTTTAGAAGAAAAAAATTTGGCTCTTTTTCACTTTCGTCCCTCCCCTGAAACTAATTTTTGAAAAACTTAATTTAACGTTGTCATAATGCAATGAAGTTTGCCATGTTGAAAAAACGGCTCTTTTCCAGTTCCCCCCTTTGAAATTCAATTTTGAAAAGTCTATTTAACGTTGTCACAATGCAATGCAATTGGGCGAGGTGAACAAATCAACAATTTTGGACAGATTTGTTCTTCATACTTTACAGCGTAAAATCACGCATTTAGCCGTAATAACACGTAAAACACGTAAGACAAACATAAAGTTCGGTATTTTGAAAGGGGGGAACTGGAAAAGAGCCGAAAAAACTAATATCTGTGAACGGATTCATTCTTCAGACTCCACATCTTAGCATCACATATTTAGCTGAACTAACAGGTTAAGTTACTAAATAAACAGAAAAATTGAAATGGGGGGTGGAAAAAGAGCTTTTTTTCTTTTCCCCCACCTGCAAATTTTTATGGTTCCTTTCCAGTTTCCCACCCTCTCGTAAAATTTCAATATAAAGCTGTTAAAAAATTGTTCACACGGCATTTTGCATGTAAGAAAGGTTGTGAAAATTTGTTCATATGTTCACGCTGACACGTTTCAATGCATTTTATAACATGAAAAGTCTTTTTAAATAAGTTTTCTTATATTACATTTCCGAAAAAATTAAAGGGGGGGGACTGGAAAAGAGCCATTTATATAATTCAAATTACTGTTCACATTGTCCGGCTGTCATGAAAATTGACATGCAGACTAATTAAGCCATGACAAACATCTTTGATCTTCATAATCAACCTTGTAAAACCACTCGTTAGACTATGAAATTGACACTCGTGTGAGGCTTATGTTAGGTGGGGGGTCGGGGTTGGAAAAGGGCCATTTTTTCAAAAACAAACGGTCCATTTTTTTCTGTTTCCTTGCATTCATGATTCTTTTTCAACTCTGTATTCGTTGCTGGCTATGCTTATGAAAACTTAGGTTCTCCCCTCAATGGAACTGCGTTTTCCATTTTTACCTCGCCTTTCAATTTCAACTTTATGAAAACCACTTCAACCATGTCAGAAACAATGAAAGATGAATGAACTAACAATTGTAAACAGGGACCAATTTAACATCCTTCCAACCCCCCCCCCCCCCTCAAATCCGTTTAGGGGGGAGGATGTTAACTTGGTTTTGAGTTGGAATTTTCAGCCAATCAGAATCGAGCATTATACATGCAGCGCTTAGCAAATTTAATTTAAATTAATTGCTGGGGTGTCTATTTGGGGGGGGGGGGTTCATTGCTGTGTCCTGAATTAAAAATTAAAGTTGGTACTCTTTTAGCGGCTCTTTTCCACTTCCTCATCATATTTAAACTTCTCTTTTTCAAAGTTGTTTCACGAGTTAATATGGCTAAACGCGTAATGTAACAATGTAAGGTATGAAGACTAAATCTGTTTATAATTGTTAGTTTGGCTTTTTTCCTCTCCCCCACCTGCAATTTTTTACTAGTTAAGTTACTGGTCACATTTTCCGATCGTTATGAAAACTGACATGTGGACTAATTAGGCTGTGCCGTTAGTTTGGATCAAATTAACATCCTCTCAATCTTCAGAACTAAAAAGGGAATCTTTACTTTAGGTACGACCCTCATCAAATTGTAATTTTTCAATTTGAGGGGACTAAGCGTTACTTGAGGGTGAGGGGGAAAGTATGCTGCTGGTGCATTATTGGGGGGAGTCAGACTAAAAAAAACTACCTGAGGTAGTAGACTGTTTCTTCTCAACGCTTTTGCTCCTCGTTTTGCTGTTTCGGCTAGACATCTCTCTCTCTCTCTCTCTCTCTCTCTCTCTCTCTCGCAACAAAGGTCTAGTCTATTTCGCGAAGTTGTTTTTTGCAATAGTTGTTTTTACTGCAGGTGATAACTGAAACCAAAGTGGCTATTTTCAGTCTTCCCCGCATTCAGTTTCAAAATGATTTTTTTACAATAAAATATGGAAAACAAAAATTGTATTATTGAAGCTTAATAAAATGGAAAAATGTTTTTAAAAGCGGTACTCTTGAACACATTTGTTCATTGCACTTTTGAAAAAAAATTACAAAATTATTTTTTTTTGGTAGATGAGGAAAAATAGCCACTAAAGTAATAGTAGACCGTACCAGTCAAAACCTCCGAAATTTTTTCAATTTAGTTGAAAAAAAATCAGAGACTTTTGGACAATTCAAGAAGCCAAGATTTTTAGTTCGGCGTTTGCATTTAAGCTGGTAAACACGTGCTGAACTTTGACTTCATAATTTTGAATCGAATCTATTTGAATGACTTCCAGTTGGTTGACTTGCATAATGTTTTATCTAAAAGTACACCCACCTGAGTTCAATTGCCAGTATAGCATAGACCAAAAGTTTCGGTGGCGCTTCCCATCCCCCAACCTGGGCTCTTTTTCCTTTTCCCCCCACCTCACGCCAGTTTCAACTTATTAGTGTAACGAGTGGTTTCACGAGGTTGAGTATGAAGACCAAATATGTTTGTCGTGGCCTTCTTGGTCTGTATGTAAATTTTCATAACAATCGGACAATGTGGTCAATAAATTTAGGCTCTTTTTCCTTTTCCCCCCACCTGCAAATTTTTACATGTAAATTTGTTGACCACTTTGTTGGATTGTTATGAAAATTTACGAACAGACTAATAAGGCCACGCCAAACATATTTGGTCTTCATATTCAACCTCGTAAAACCACTCGTTACACTAAAAAAATGAAGCTCGTGTGAGGTGGGGGCAAAAGGAAAAAGAGCCTAAATTTACATGTAAAAAATTGCAGGTGGGGGGAAAAGGAAAAAGAGCCCCAACCTGTCATACTTTTCGAGTAAGAACCTGTCGTAGTTTTCTTTTGGGCTTTTTTCCATTCTTTTTTTTTGAGTTTTTGAAATTCGTTTTAAGAAAGTCTGTTTAAACTGACTTTTGATATTGCGAATGAGAATAAAAAATTTGGGTATGAACAAATTCGGCTCTTTTTCCTCCCCCCCCCCCCCCACCTCACACGAGCTTCAATATATTAGTGTAACGAGTGGTTTTACGAGGTTGGGTATGAAGACCAAATACGTTTGTCGTGGCCTTATTAGTCTGTATTGAAATGTTCATAACAATCGGACAATGTGGTCAACAAATTTACATGAAAAAATTTGCAGGTGGGGGGAAAAGGAAAAAGAGCCACAAATTCCTACATTTTTTACATGCAATTTGTAGTCTCTTCTCCAGTCCCCATAATTTTTTCTGATACTCAATTTACGAGCGTCTGAAGTTTTAAAATGAATTTTTATGCTTTAAACTGCAATAAAACGTGGAAGTATCAACGAGTATACAGATTGTTACAAAATTTCTGGGCTCTTTTTCCTCTTCCCCCCCACCTGCAAATCTTTTAGAGTAACTTTTCTGTTCACATTGTCGGATTGTTATAAAATTTGGCATACGGACTAGTTAGGCCATGACAAATATACGTTACACTATGAAATTGACTTTTGCATGCATTTTCGTTGACTTTTTGTACGATTTCTGCAACGGAGATTTTTTTTGCACAATTTTTTGTTGACTTAAATAAAGTGTTTGAAACGCTTGTTCAATAATTTTTCCGACAGAATTTTTAGATAGAACTGTTAAACAATATTTAAGACATTTTGGCCAATTTTCATCCAATGTCATTAGCGCTTTTAAGTAAACAATCAAACTTCTGGTTGGTTGCCGATACTCGAATGGGTATCGCAGGGCTGTTCTTGGGCCCATAATTTTTCTTGTGTAAGTTAATAATCTGCATTTCGGATTCTTATTCAACGGTTGTTTTTTTTTCAGTTGCGCGGCACTTCCCGTCACCCGGCCTGTCAATTATCCAGTAGGACTTCATGGCTCTTTTCCATGAACCCCTTTTTAAAAATAAAATTCCATATAAAGAAGTCTGTTCTAAATGATTTTTGATAACCTAAACTGCAACAAAAAAAATTAAGTTTGAACGAGTGAACAGATTGTTCCAAATCTCTGACAAGCAGACTTCCATAAGAACAGTGTTTCAACAATCTTGTTTTTGTAATTTAACGAGAAGTTTTTTTTCGAAATTATTATTTTGCAACTTTACTAGAAACAGGCTCTTTTAAGACTACCAAGCCACCAGACAATACATCAGCCGAATTAACTGAGCGTATTCATTAAAATATTAACGGAAAATTTTTTGCACTATTTTTTGATTTTTTGCTGACGTGAATAAAGCGTTTCATACGCTTGATCCTTATCTTCTACAAAAGAATTTACAATAGTTTGGAAATAATGGCAATCGTTTTTAATTAGCTAGAGAACGTTTCATCCAATGACATCGTTTGTTTTCAGTACATAACTAAACTTCTCGTTGATTGCCCATAATCAAAGGTGTATCGCAGGGCTGTTCCTGGGCCCATTTTTTTCTATTATCATTACGAGGCCAAACTGTTCACATATAGGCGCACAATTTTCTGCCTGTATGTTCCTGGATTCCAGAAACAATTCTTTAAAATTGTTAAAATTTTTTCAGAACGATCAAAGGAATTGAGAGAACAAAAGAAGAACATAGGGAGCGTCCTTGTTGTCGAATCCGCTTACAATTCACAAAATGCACAGTTTGGCCTCAATGATAAATTAATAATCTATATCTCTTGGGTTCTTATTCAAGTGCTTTTATTTTCGCTGCTAATACTAATGTGGCGTGTGAGGACCCAAGTTTCAATCTAATTCAAACAGATTCAACAATCGTTAATGTGCTTATGTGATTGTAAGCTAATAATTTAACAGATAAGTAAGACGAACATTACTAGGCCAAAATGTGCACTGGATAGGTGCACAATTTTGTGTCTGCATGTTTCTGGATTCCAGAGAGAAGTCGTTAAACATGTTAAAATTTTGTCGGAATGATCAAAGCAAATGAATGAACAAAAAAGAACAAAGGGAGCGTCCTTGTTGCAGAATCCGCTTAAAATTCACAAATGCACAGTTTGGCCTCGTAATGAACCAAGGTTTCAACTTTCGAAAGGACCGGAAGTACTTCAAATTCAACTAGCTGATGTATATCGAGGCTATCTTGTAAGCACTTGGGGTAGTACTGAATAACTTGCCCTTTGTATTTCAAAATCTGCTAGCCTGAAAAAAAATTAGGGCGATATTGAGACGGTTTTTCAAAATTGTTCTAGGTCAATTTTTGTAAAACAAAACCAATCAAATATCACAACAATTATAATAAACGGTTTTCTTATGTATGGCGGATCCAATTTTATTCGGCTGAACCATAATTATTTGTTACAGCAGAAAAATGCTCGAATTATTTTTTCAGTATACTGCGAAAATTTTAAAAATAAAATCTCAAGGGTACACGATTTTTGACTAGAAAATTTACACAGAGACGAAGCTCAACCTCGCAAACTCGAGCAAAAAGTAGCTATGAAGAGTTTAAAAAAGGGTAAAAAGGTAAAAACTAATAAAACTTGTCAAAATCCTGACGTCCACGTTAAAAGTGACACATTCAAACATCTGTACTATGGTGGTGTATCATTTTTAATGACTAGAAGGCCTTGGAGGTACCTAGTTCATAATACCGTTGAAAACTGTACTGGTGCGAAAGGTAATGCGGCTCTTCAAAATCTGTCAAAATGCCAAAACTTGGACAGTTAACAAATTGATAAATGACTTACATCCACAAACGTACGGATAACACGTTTTTGTGAAAGGAGTTCTATTTTATTTGTTCACCAAACGTGCCAATTCTGAAAACAAAATAAGAAACCGATGAAACAAAGCTGTAATCTCTGTCGCAAAAACTTGTCATCATTCCTTCTCAAAAACAACTCTGCCATATCTGAGATCAAAGATAAAAAATTGATTGATTAAGAATTTTCTCACTGCATAAGCAGCTACGCTAAACAAAAATTGGTTAAAAGATCCACATGGTTTGAAAAGTCATATTTTTTTTCAGTCTATAGCAGATTCTTAAACAAAACTGGAAGTTTTTGTTTATGCAAAGGACACCTTTACAGCAATATTTTCTTTCGATTGAACTCTTAACCTCAGATTAGGCACGGTAGTACTAAAAATAAAAAAAAATCCAAATGAAAAAAAAAACTATGTTAATTTATGCTCTTCTACAAATCTTCACGCAGTGAGAAAATTTTACTCGCTGCTCTTCCGATCAAACCAAGCCCTTTCTTCCAGATTTGGCAGATTCGTTTATGAAAAATTTCAAAAAAAGTAAAAATTGAACAAAATTTGAAAGAATTACAATTTTTCATGAGACAACTGTTTTCGTCAAAAAACTTCGGGTAACACCAGTTGGCAGCGCAGATTCAGAGTAGTTGCTTTTTCGATTAAACTCTCAACCTCCGATTTGATAGGCAATTGTCAAGAAAAGGACATTTTGGACATTTTCTTAGGCCGAACTCTTTCTATTTCAAAATAAGGGCGTAGCCACCTAAACCGTTCTTTTATTTAAACTCCTAATATCAAACTTTTACGGCAGTTTTCGAGAAAATGAAGCAATCCAATACTAAATGGCTAAAAATTTTCCACTCACTAAAATTTTCCTGGAACGTTTGGCAGAAAATATGATTATCGCAAAACCAGGTACAATTCAAAATAACTGTTCGTTAAAAAATAGGAATTCGTCACCAATAAACTCAATTAAAAACTTTAATGCAATGGAGCAAGATTGCCAGATATGCTACAAAAGGGCAAAGCTTTTCCAAATAACCAGCACATTTATTTGCGCCTTAGGTTCAAAAAAGTGGATACCTTAAATAACACTACGATGAAAGTTTGTAATTAAAATTCCGTTTCCGATGCTTGAACCAAAGACGTCCAACCATATAAAGTTCACTTAGAAAAAGATTCAGAGCGTTTTTTATGCAAGAAAAAACCCAAATCTTGTTCCCTAACGCAAAAATCACAATTTTGCGACAATTTTTATGAGTAAAATCAGTTCGTTGTCTGAAAATGTGATATGGCTGAAAAAGAAGCAATTTTTGTGCATAAATTTAAGGATGATTGAATGGTTGGAGCAGGATTTAAAAAATCGAATATTTAGTTAACCTGACTTTCACAATGGGCTTGAATAAACAGCTTTAACTTCTTTCAGAATTGCAAACATAGTTTGAAAAATGCCCTCCAAATCATTCTTAGTTTCGGAAATCTAAATGCGAAAAAAATTCTCTCGTTCAAAAATACCTGAAAGCTAAATGGCAGCTTGTTATTTCAGAAAAGCAAATCTACTGTATCAATTTTTTCTGCACAATTATCTTGACTGTTAAAACGTCTCTCAGCTTAGAAACAGATTTAATAATCGAAAAGTTGAAAGAAACTTTTTTTTTCAATTTCTTATTATGGTTATCGTGATTGTTGTTATCGTGATCGTTATCAAACTATCTTGGATGAGAAACGCGCTGGGGCAATGCTAATTTTCAGTTTTTGTGTATGTGCCAGGTAGAAATGTGTATAGGCCAGGCCTGGTATAATTGTTCAAAAATTACTGTTACTTACACATAAAGTTATGAAGAATTAATTCTTGTTCTTTATTCAAAACACAAATTCGCTAAAATTTTAAACGTTGTTATGATGCAATTAATATTTGAATGGTGAGCAAATGAAGTATTTGAGCAGATTTAATTTCCATATATACATAGCTACATCGCGCGAATCAGTTGAGCAATCTCACCCCTCTTTCCCACGTGGGGGGATAGCTCAATAGGTAATTGAGGCATGTTTATAACACAGAGGCGAAGTATAAGATTAAAACAGCATGACGTTGAATAAACAGCAAACAAGACTTCGAGCGAAGACGAAACTGCAAAAACAAAATTGAAAAAAAGTGAAAAAAGTTTTTCATGATTACATTCATTTAATTTTTTTCAAGATCCTATTATGTTAATATTGAGCTCTCAAAAAATGGATACAGTCTTAACGATCTTTAAAACAAAACCGGAAAAATGTAGAAAGCAGAATTGGTAAGTATAAAAGCCAACAAAAATTCAACTGACAGTCAATAAGCTGAAAATTGTGAATGTAAGTCCTAATTTGTAAACCAAACCTACAGAGTTTAAGTCTACAACCAATCAGCACAAAAACTGGAATAAAATTTCAACATTGCACAACAACATAGCAGACATCAATTGAAAAGAATGTAGCTAAGTTTCGTATCAAACTAAATCTACAAACATTTTCACATAATTTCATCAATTGGTCTGAAACAAAAGTCAATTATCGCAAAAAATAACATACCAAATAAAAAAACTGAACGTTGAAATTGCATCAGAACAAAAACTACATAGAGCGGTAAAAACGGGGGCGGATTTGGGGGGGGGGGTAGCGGACGCCCTCCTCTCAGGGATTCGACGACCCCCAGCCGACCCAAAATGATCTCCCTTTGTACAATTTTGAGATAGCCATTTTTGGCTGAAGGAACCTAAAATTTTTCTAAGTGCACCTTTGGCGCCAATATATACTAATTTTGAGGAGGGAGCTGACGCGAAAAAAAAAACGAAATTTTTAAATATTTTTCCAAAAAACTTCAAATAACACTTGGGCCTCTTTTTTCAAAATTTTGATGCCTGCAGCGCAAATTTGACCAAAAACAATAGGAAATTAGGTCGACCGAAATAAAGGCTAACGACCTGTGCCAAATCTGATGAAATATTAGTCGACAACTCTTAACCTTAATACAAGGCCATTACACTAACCATGCTATTAATTAACCAATGGGTATAAACCAATGGGTACAAAATATACTGATTACCAATTGACCATTCTGTGAACAAAGTTATGTACGGTAAAAAAAAAACCTAGTCCCCGATTGCAACACCCTTGCTCACCGCAAGGGTAACCACTTGAACTTAAATTGGAAGGTATTATATATCATTCAAATACTAAAACTAAAGATTATTACTAACAAGGATAGCCGGTTACTGTGCAAGTAGCACAGAATGTTCCGACCAATCTTTGAAAAAATTATTTTTCAAATTATTGTCGGTTTTTTGGTGTGAAAAATTTAGAAAAAAAAATTGGAAAAATGTTTCAAGTTTTTTGCACTTTTTCGAATTTTTGAAGATTTTGAATCCAAAAAGGCGCTAAAATACTCGAAAAAAAACTAACGTTACTCGAGTAAAACTAAGTTTTTATCTTAATCAAATGGTTGTAAGCTTTTTAAGCCATTAAAACAAGACTGCTCGCTCGCTTTAATTGCCCGGAACAAGACGAAATATCAATAATTTTCTACCGGATTTTCTCGACACTAGAAAAAATTTTTGATGTGGTTCGAATCACGACTGAGAGGGTTTTAATATGATATATCATTCCCAGTCAACCCAGTCCAATGATTAATTGTGGTACCTGATTTTGCGTGGAAAACAAAAAAGTAAACAAACACGAACATAAAGTTCCTCCCCATTTTCAAAGGACGGAACAAAAAATATTACTAAAACTGATGCACTCAAAGCCAATTTTTTTTTGTCTTAAAAGAAAAAAACATTATTGCGAACAATATTATCAAGTTGCTAAAGATAACATTTTCGGTATTCAGACAGTAAGTTATGGTAGCAAACCAGTTAACTTGCTTTTTTCGAGACCGAGGTTGCCCAAACAAAAAAACTTGAAACAAACTTCAGGGGGTTAACTAATAGCTTAATTGATCCCATCAGGCATTTAGCCATTAGAAACTCGTTGAACAACTAAGAAAAAAAATTGGAAAGTGGGGGGGGGGCGTGGCAAAAAACTGAGGTCCATTGCATATTAATCATAGAAAAAAATAATGTGAATTTGGTCGTAGGCCAACAACCGAAGGGCCAACAAACCGAAAATAGGAGTACCATTCCAACAAGCCAAAAATTAATATTGTAAGGCAACATAACAACAGATTGTCATTGTTATGCAATTCTTACGTAATTCTGATGTAATTCAAGTAATTCTTATGCAATTTCGGCTTCAAGATATGGCGGTTTGTAGATACTGCGGTTTGTTTATCGTCAGCCGTATATCTATATTTTCATTTATTTTTTGTGATCAATTTCACATTAACCTAACATTTCAAACAGTCATCACTTTTCGATCTCTTTTACTCACTTTCGATGAATTCAAAACTAAAACTTAAATGGAAAATTTATATCTTTTGAAGGTCCAACATAATTTGCACTAAACAATTTCCTCTGAACAGTTTCAACACTTATCATCATTTTTCATTGATAGAGAGTTACAAACTGAATTGATGCGGAGAAGACTTCTATACGAACAACTTTTTTGATCTCGGATAAATAAATTTTCGTTCTTCTTTCTTCTCGTTTCTCTTCAATCAATATGAATTACTCAAGGCAAATTAAATTACCAAAATTTAACATGCAGACATCACATTTTTAGTGATTTTAACCATTTTAAATATTTTTGCAACTGTCTTTCAATGATGAGTTTGTCACTTTCTGGCAAATGGGTGTGAGAAAACCACTGTTCCATCTAGACATGCAGACGCCACTGACAACTGAGTTGGACTGAATTTGGCAACCACGACTGGCTTTTTGTGACAGAATACACTCTTCAGTTCGTAGAGGGGAGAGGGGAACTGCATTTGAGAAACATCCAATGGTTCGCCCATCGATGGGGTGAATCCGAGCAATCGGAACCCGAAACCAAAGGGAGAGACGAGAAGTCTTCCATTTGGACTGAAGTCCAGCTCCTAAACTCAAAGAAAGGAGGATCAATTTAACACCCTCCCCTCTGAACAGACCACGATAAGATCTTGCAACCCAATATTTAATTTAGATTTAAATGATAAAGATCAAAATTTGGAGTTCCATTTGTAATAAAATTACATCATCATTTTGAAACACTCGATACTGATTGGCTGAAACCTCGAAATCAGACACAAGTTAACATCCATCCTAAAACGTCCTAGGGGAGAAGATATTGTCTTGATTCCAACAATTAAATCGATCACAATCAAACGACCCACACAAAAAACAGACAATTTTTTCCAGAAAAAAAAACACTTGAAATTCACAGATTTCAGGGATAACAATATCAGTAATCGTTCAAATAAGTGCCAAGTTTCACGGACAATTTCGGGCAGCATCACATCAATTTTGAAATCGAAGACTCAATTATGATTCAAATGACGAGGTTTCCTATTATGCAGCCCGTTATACAAATATTGAAACAAGGATAGCTGGTTACTGGGCAAGTATCAAAAAATGTTTCGAACATTTCTGAAAAAAAAAATTTCTAGAACTTAAGAATATTTGAAATTGCCAAAATGGCGCAAACTCCAAAAACTAACTTTACTCGAATAAACTAAATTTTGACGGCTTAAATTATGAAGCATAAATGTGCTATTTCAAGCCTGCTCACTCACATGTTTCGCTCGACATTAGACCAAAAATTTCAAACGGTTTGTTTTTCGATATTGAGAAAAACGTTCATAATTTTTTTATGCCATTCGAATCAAGACTGTAAGTGCTTTAAAATTATATATCACTCAACACCTTCGATGATTAATAAACAGTGCACCTGATTTTGCGTGGAAAACAAAGAAAGAAAAAATTGAATACAAAGTTCCTCCGCCTTTTCAATTGTCAGAACAATTATAAAAGCTATCCTTTCATTCAGGGGCGGATTAAGCAGGGGCGGGGGGGGGGGGACGCCCTCCATCAGGGATTCGACCCCTTCCCGACCCAAAGGGCCCCCCCTTGGTACTTTTCTAAGAAATCCATTTTTGGCCGACCGACCCTAAAATTTTTCTAAAGGCGCCTTTGGCGCCAATATGTACTAATATTGAGGGGGAGCGCGCGCCAAAAAAACGCGATTTTTTTGGCCAACATTTTCCAAAAAGTGCCGAAAAACTGCTTTTATTGATTGTTTTTTCAAAAATTTGCAATTTGCCTGCGGCGTAGAAAATTTGGCCAAATTACTGTCTTTTTATTGCTTTAGGAGAGCTCGGAAAATCAATTTTGTCGACCTAAAAAAAATCGACACAATTTTCGAAATTTTTTTGAAACCCGCCCCTCAAGAAAATCCTAGATCTGCCCCTGCTTTCATTTTTGATCTTGGGCCGTATATCAGAAAAGACCTAAGTTACGCACCTTGATGAAAGTGGCGCCGTTACTTGTCTCTTCTGTACAATACAACAGCCGCTTCTGGGAAGAATAATTAGATTGCTTAGGACCAGTTGCATCAAGTCCTCTGATTGCATCTTCGCTTCCTCTCACTTTGATTTCTCCAATTGACCTTTGATGACCCCGAGTTGAAGTAAAATGGACCAAATCTGACGGCGAGGGAGGAGAAGCAAGATCCAATACACAAGTCAGCTACAAACACATCATTGTTCATTAGAAGGAGAATGTGTGGTATAATCGAATGGCATAGATTCGTGCTAATTCATTGAGTGCAAACGAGGTACAAGACTTAAAACAAGCACTAAAATTGGAGTGCTTTGTCGAGGACTCATGGTTGCTACGCATTCAGATCGACAACTAAATTTTATAGTCACAACTTTCAAAGTAGTTTTTTCTGGCGAGAAAAACTAGTCATGTTTTTTTTTAAACTTAACAAACTTAATACATTCAATTGAATGACATAGGTGTCTCTCCGACCCTTGATGGCGATGATTTTTTTGAAAACTTTTTTATTCCACACAAATCTAGGTACCACAAAAACCTCAGACACACAGGCAATAAGGCAAGCATAGCATTGCAAGCTAGCAAATGCAAAATGAGATGAAAACCACTAAATAAAACTAACAGATAGTTGGAATAGAGTCAAAGAACCCAAAGAAACAGAAAATACTGACTTGAACGCAAAAAAAATTAATATTTTGAATATATATAAAAGCAATTGACCAATTTGAGAAAACTGGATCTATAGGTAAAATTTTTATTCAGCTGGGAAATCTATAAACTAAAATCGATTTTCGAAACGAAGTCAATCACGTTTTTCGTGACCATTACACTTTTGCTGTTCAAAAGTAGAGTTTGCCTTCCTTTCAACAAAGAACTTCAAAAAAAAACTAAAATTCAAATACAAAACATAGCCAACTGACAGTTGGAAAAGAGTAATGAACGCAAAGAAGCAGAAAAAAAACTGCCTTAATTTTTGATAAAATATGAGCCATGGAATTTTGAAGAAAAAAATTGATGGCCTCAAACCTCTTTGAATTTCCAGAACAATTTATTATTGACAAATTTTTCATGAAATGAACCAAATTTGAGAAAACTGGATCAATACCTATAGAATTTTTTCGCCGGAAAATCTGATAGCCAAATTCCACTTTCGACACTAGAAGTCGATCACATTTTTCGTGACCTTTGCTGTTTGATAGTGGAGTTATCACAAGTCAAACCGCGTAAAAGAAATCACAAGTCAAACCGCGAAAAATCAAAATTAAGCCTGAACAAAAAAATAACAAAAAACTTTTTAAGAGTCTTCACTACGTTCATTACTCTTAAAAACTAAATTTGAGCGTAAATAAGTTCAATGAATTTTCCTGAAAAAAAAATTATCACAACCTATATAAGAGTATTCACTGTTCATCGATTCTTAAAAATAATTGGCAGAAAAATTAGACAGCAGTTGACTTGACTTATGTTCAATTGAAAGAAAACCAGTCGAAAAACGCAATCAACAGCGTTAAATCAGCATTCAGTAACTTTAACTTAGTGGCCCTTTACCCAAAAATACTTATGAGACTCCAGTTGAGCCGAAAACAAAAAAACTGCCATAAAAACTCATTGACGCAATAAAAAGATGACAAAGTTAATTAGAAATCAGCCGAAATAATTTAAGCCAAAACAAATTATTCAAAATCAGAGTTTGTAAATTACCAGATCCGTAAAAACTGTTTAAATCAGAAGAAAATTGCTCGCTTTGGAAACTGAGCCGACAAAAAATAAACAGACAAAAATTAAACCACCTATTGGGTAAAACATCACTTCATTCGTTCAAATTTTGGCGTAGAAATTGTTTGATTCCTATCTCCTCTGGCTTAACAAAAAAAATTCAAAATTAACACTAAAAAAATGATTTAATAAAAATTTAAATCAGCTTCGCTACTCCTTCTACATTGACTAAAATGGGCGCTACAGTTGGATTGAATTGATCAAATAATTGTCTGCGGCTCGTAGCACAAGGGTTTTCAACGTGAGGCTGAAAACAAATTAGACTAGACCCGTCCTAAGTCTTCTTGGGGCTGAAACGAAACATCATCACGACCTATAAGAATTTGAATTACGTTCATCGACTTTTAATAATGCTATATTGATTGGAAAAAATATTTTTGGGCCCTTAAATGAAAAGATAGCCAACAGTTAGTTGGAAAAGTGTCTATGAATACAAGAAAACCCAAAAAAATATTGACTTGTTTTTTTTTTAAAAAAAAACCTTCAAATTTCGAATTTCTAAGGAAAAAGCAGTTTGAGTTTCAAGAACAATTGATGATTGACTCTTTATGATAAAAGTAACCCAAATTGATAAAACTGCATCAAAAGGTTTTTTATTCCACTAGAAAATCTCGAAATAAAAATCTGTGTTCGATACTAGAAGTGCGCTATCGTCGTTGGAGAGCACAATTTGCCTTTATTTTAGCTAAAATCTTGAATCCAACTTAATAAAAATCAAGTCAAGCCGCAAGGGATCAAATATGGCGTTCAAATTGTAAGCGTTCAAATAGGGTCAATATTTTGAAACTCCTACGTCAAAAAGTATTTGTGCACACTCCTGCAAACAATCAAAAACGAACTGCAAAGCACTGCGCGACTGAATTAATAGTTAAGTTTTAAGTGAATGAGTAACTCATTGCTCGAAAAACCGAGATCTTCTAAAAAGCGGAAATGGTTGGCTTTGGAAACTGAATTGGCATTTATGGCAATAGCGACTTATGTAAAATCACATACTACTAAGACAATCAAGACAACTACAAAATGATATAATGCAATGTTAGGCTCAGGCAAAATTGATGACTGTACATAAGAGAGTGTTAATTCTCCGAATTCTGATATTTTCACTTAGCCCTAATATCATCGTGGCAAGCAGCGTATTTAATGTCAATCCAGCTGACAGAATTTGTTGCCATAACATTTAATCCGGAACCTCAGCTGTTTATAAGCCTCATTGTTTAGAACCGGAACTATCTGATCTTTTGCGTTCCGATTCTTCGTTTTTCTTTGATTTCTGTTCACTGTCGTTGTTCACTTTTTCTAGTGATTTATCTGTCTGCTCTTTGCCCGCTTCTAGGCTTTCTTCTGAAATTTGCACTGTACTCAATGTCATCTCCGTATTTGATGCAAATTGACTCATTGCATCTGTAGGTACAGTAGACACAAAAGACTTTGATGACATGTAAGATGAAGCACCACCGTCTGCTTTCTCGACACTGTCTGGTGATTGCATCGTCGGCTCAATTGCCACCACTTCAGCACCTGCCATATTCAAACGACTCAAAGAATCGTCAAAAGGTTCAACTTTTTGTCTCAAATAATCGACCTCCATTTTTTCCATAGTCAGTAAGGAATCTTCGCTTTTCATGTTGCTATAGACTGAAGATGTAGCACCTCGCTCTTCGACCAAATTCTGCCCGAGAGACCAGGCGCCACTGACTCGCGAGTCCTGATGTTTGTCTTCTGTCGCTCCTTGGTCGTAGTGCGGCAACATTCCAAACATCTTGTAGACTGCCAGTTTGAACTTTTGGATCTCTCTTGCCAGACTGATCCGGAACCCTGCCGATAGAGGGAAAAGAGGGAAGCCCGGAGGGTCAACTTGGGTTTCGGAGGACTGACTGGAATCACACCATAGTTGAAGTCTGTCGATTAGGTTCCAGGCTACGAAGCGGAAATGCTCCTCGATCTCCTGTTTGAAGGTCTCGTGAGGCCTCAGGATTTCACAAGTTGAGGCCTAAAAACAATCTTCGATACAAAAAATAAGCAAGGTAAGCCTTTCAAGGAAAGGCTAAAAAACTCATTTTCACAGATCGAATCCAATCGAGGGGTCTTCTTAAGAGTCAAAACCATTGCAATTAGCCGTACCATCTGCTTTTACCTCTGACGAGCTTTTTGCTTAATTACATATTTTTTAAAGTTCATCTCAAACAGATGAGCAGAAGAAAAAAAAACTTTTGTGCCAGAGACCAAATCGATTTACCTAAATTCATAAAAGTATTATATTTCTAATAACTCATCTTGTTCGAGTTAGAACCAGAATTGATGTCCAGCGTTCAAGAACTTCGGATATATCATGTACAATAGGATATCGATTGATATCTTTTATCTCTCATTTTTTCCTTTCTCGAACGCAAAAACTCAACACTGAATGTATTTCGACTTTTTAAGGCTTTGGACACTTTAATTTTTAAAATATAAGTAGCAAAATTTTCGGACACACAGATTTACAATCAGACAAAAATGTCTCAGAAAACCTTGAGTTATGCAAAAAAAAAATTCTGAAAATGTTGAACGGTTTTTTAATATTTTTTTTCTGACTAAACATCTATTTATCTCTGTGAACTCTTTAAACAACTAGTAAGTTTTTGTTTCACCTGATTACGACACAGAGAAAGTATACTATCATACCTCGACTAGACGTATGATGACCATTTCGTTGTACATCTTGGCGTTCTCCTGTCCAGTCTGCAGCTGACGCTGTCTCTCGTAGCCTGCCTCGTTGAAATAGGGCGTCTTGTTCAGAATGAGACCCTGAAGACTCACCACTATCTGCAACAGACTGCTACTTTCCCGATTCCACATCTCAGTTCCTAAAACATAGCCAACAGTCACTTGGAAAAAGTGTCACAACTCCAAAAAAAGATTGACTTTTTAAAAAAAATCGAGTTCTAAGGAATACAATATCAAATTAATTCCTAAAAAATTCAAAGATAAAAATATAAATCAAAACATTTCATTTCAGATTTCATTTCAATAGTGCGCATCAGAACATAATTTAGTCTGGATAAATTGACCTAACAACACTGTCCTTTATTCTATTTTTTCACACAATCCACTTATCAATATTTTCTACTCAAAAAATTGCTAAAAGTAAATATGGCAAATTATTATCATACTCTGATTCGTCTTTGAGCCTGTTACCTTTTCCAGCCCATGTTCCGAGTAAACTGAGACAGACATTTCCATCCTCGTACAGATTTGGATTCAGTTTCCCATTAGCGTAGGACAAAAATGCGACCTTGGGTGGTTCCAGAGGATAGCTCGGGGGCAGTCGGAGGTCAAACAGGAACAGCCCCTGTTGGTAGGGAGTATCTTCTGGGCCAACTATGAGGATTGAGAAGAGGTCTTGTCGGTCCTCGAACGTCCGCACCAGGATCCCATCTGGAAGCGCAGTGGACAACATCTTCAGCTCCTTCTTTACAGAGGACTAAAAACTGTGTTAATTTATTACTATTGGAATGTCAAAGCACATGCTAGCAAAAAGCTGTAAAGGTGCCCCAAAAGTGCCACCAATACTTGCGACTTAGGTTGGAAAAAAGAAGAACGTTCGTACTAATACACTCGCTTCAGAAGTGTAAAATATAGTTTCCAATCTCCACACGCGCACACACACACACACTATTAGCTTCACTGAATTTCATATTCTCAAACCAGATACAGACAACGGCTTTAAAATGGAAAAACTTTCGAACAGTCAACCGAAAAATCAATGTGACTATGATAAATTAGCAAATAAAATACAAAAACAAAATGATTGTTTACACTCTAATAAAGAGTTAAGATGTACCACTGGTAACTATTGTATCTAACTAAAGTTAAAAGAGAATAAAAGTAATGGTTGAATTAAAACCGACTGTAGTCTAAAAAGAGCAACTAGTGAGTCGAAGTCCACTGGACTTCGTAGAGTTAACATTGACTGGTACGTAATTAGGTAATAGAGGTCAAGGTTATAACATATTAAAAATACTGAATCACAACATTCCCCAGTGCACAAAAATTAATATCTGCCCGCTCAACGATGTAGCCAATATCACACATATACTCCATCTCCCCTCGCTCCACCAGGGCCAAAGAAGAAACAAAACGTAACCGCATTTAGCACCAATGGATTTTTACAGAGAGTACAAGTTACAATGGAGGTAATTATATGGTAATATATACATCCTACTTACAAGTTTACACAGATATCAACACTGAATGTACAAAATGATATGTACAATTGGGGTTATGTGGCATTTGTACAATTAAAGAAAACTAACTAACTCACTAACTAGGTAAATACTAAAAAAAAAGTTCTGGGTATCCAATGGATAAAAGCTAAATCAAATATGTAACATGTCATGTTACCACAGTTTAAAAGTTTTCGGAGTTTGAGACCGTAGAGTTGTATCTAGTATGGAAATTATCTGCTTCTATTCTTACATCGGTATCGATGCCCGAGGATATGTCACTAACGTTGTCATCCTGAGTATTACTGGTAACTTCTACCAATGGTGACGATACCCATGCGGTCCTTGTCGCCTGAGAGGAAGGTGTTGAGAGTTCGTCTTGAGTGGTTTCAGCAACCAAAATCGTATGATGTGGGATCTCGTCAATGGGTGTAAGATAATCCGAGGGGGACGTCGTACAGAATGAAGGAATTTGTTTCGGACTCTTTGCACCGGAAAACGTAATAAGCGGTTCGTCATCGGAGTCTACTGCACTAATGGTCTCCGTACCGAGCGTCACTTGGTCGATAAACCGTCTATCGCCATAGAATTTCGGGGGGCCTGGGTTTCTTCTTACACGATGTTTTGAAGATATCGGGGTTTTTGGTGTCTCCACTGTCTTCTCCGGAGAGCTATCCACTCGAATTGGGTCGTCGCTTGTGCCCGTTGGTATATTGAATGTTGTCTCAGTGTTTGTCTGGCTTTGTATGGTACTCCTTGGTTGATCTAAATTACTATGAAGGTTAACAGTTGGTGTATTATATACAATTTCCGATTCCGTACCCAAGTAGTCGTCAATGACTTTATCCCAAAGGTCTAACGCTAACGACGAATCTAGATTATTATAGTCGAATTTTGAACCTTTCGAGGTCGTGAAGAATGATCTCCTCTTTTTGCTTGAATTTCCACCCGTTGGTGTGAAAGTCATCGAAGGGCCTCCTATATTTGAGTCTCGTCTCTTGGAAGGGGAGTTTCTTTTTCGCTTGCCTGCTAAATCATTACTATTAATTAGCGCTTTCGGTCTTGCCGTGAAGGTCTTAGGAGCTGCCGGTTGGGTTTTGTTAAAAGCTAAGTCCGATTTTCTTATCACATGTCCGTTATCTAATGTGACCGTATGTTTCGTGTCTGACAAAGGTTTACTCCCCAGTGGTTTAAAATAAGGTTCTCCTTCCCTCCTGTTAACTGTTTTCCTAAACCAGTTACCTCCTTGGCTGAAGGGATTCGACAGTGGGGCTCGCTGAAGATTTCTATCTACTTTGTCAGCGGGGTCGCTCTCATAGCCTCTTTCCTCAATTGTTCTGTCTTCCAGGTAGCCATCTTCGAACGCGTCATCAGCACCCCAGTCTTGTGCTCTGTCCTTCGTTATAATTGATTTCCCCTTATCTAAACTAATTGCGTGAGAGACCAAAGATTTCCAGAACGTATCGGGAGATCTATTAAAATGTTTTGAGAAAGGAGAGCATCCAATGGATGATTGTTTCGTCGAGCGTATGTTCCAAATAATTTTATCAATAGCCGTATTTAAGGATGGTTTTGGATCGTTGAACGACATTGCCAGAAGCTTAGCTTTGACCGTGTAAATGAGTCTTTCTACTACTCCATTGGATCTATGATCGCCAACCGTACATAGAATTAGATTAATGTTGTTCTTCTCACAGAAGTTTCTAAAATCAAACGAAGTAAAACATGACCCATGGTCGGCTCTAATGGACTTTGGAAATCCGTGAAGATGGCAGTAATCTGTCATGAAGGTTAAAATTGAAGAAGTCGAAGTGTTGTTTACTACCTTCGCAGACGGAAACTTTGAAAAGAGGTCAATGCATAACAAAAGGTATTTTGCGTTACCCCAGCTCTTGTCCAATGGGCCGGCAAAGTCTAAATCTACTTCTTCATTTGGTTCGGTCAGGTTCGGTAATTTCTCAGTCTTGTTCGTCCCTAGTAACACTTTTAGGTTCTTACCGGCCATTATGCACTGAGTGCAATTCTTTCCATGATGGTATATCTCTCTGTATAAGTGTGGCCACCAAATGTTTTCTGCCAAGGCTTTCATCCCAAACTGCCCTGGATGAGTCTCGTGAAGGAGTGACAGGAAAGATGATCGTAATACAGCCGGCACTATCAGTTTGTTATCGTTGAATAACAGCCCTTCTTTCAAATGTATATCCCTCTGGAAGTTCTTTAAATAGGCTCCGAATTTGTCCAATGGTTTGCCTTCGTGTACCGCCTTCTTTACTTCCTTGAGGATTTTGTCTTCGTCCGTCATGAGTTTAATCAGCTTATTCGAACAATGATCTGATAGTGATAACGGGTTGTCTGGCAATCTGAGATCTCCCTTGTATTTGGCCAACAGTTTTTTGTGTAGGTCTGACATTATGTCGTTATTAAAATTCAAGAAGATTCCTTTCTTTTCTGCCCTGAGGGAAATTTTTAACACGTTGACCGATGTAATAAATTCTTGTAATTGTTTTTCTTGATCTGAATTTAATGACTGATTGATTAATAATACTGATTGGGCAAGAAAGAACAAAAAAGTTTTGTCTGATAGGTAAAAATAATTGAAATCAAATTTTGATAAGTTTAAAGGAACACAACCGCTTGTGCAAGACTCTGAACGCGAGTGATTGGAATTACAAATTCTGATAGTGTCGTTTACGTTATTCAGAATATTCGAGAAGAACGACCGTTGGATGCTTTGTGATAAATCTTTCTTTCCACCCATTGGATTATTACAATCCAAGTTACTAATCGTATTTACATCCAATGGATAATACACTTCGTTCTTTTTACAATTATTCTTTTTACAATCGTTATTTACAGAGAGGTTTTCTACAATCTTTTGTACTGTCGCCACTACAAATTCGCTATCGTAGTGTGATGTAGGGAGTGCTTTACCTGAAGGTAGTCTCGACAATAAATCTGTAAAATCCCATTTCTTTTCCCGGAATGTGCTTGATCTTAAAATTAAATGGTAACAGTCGATTTACCCAACGGGTTAATCTGCTATGCATAGTTTTGTTGCTCTGGTTTGCATTTAATGCTGATAATAATGCCTTATGGTCCGTCACAATTTCAAATTCGGCACCATACAAGTAATTTTTAAAATGTTCTGTAGCCCAGACTACTCCCAACAATTCAAGTTCGTTTGTAGAATATTTACTTTCGTGGTTGTTCAAAAATCGGGAGGCGAATGCTATTGTTACCCAATTTTCTCCATTCCATTGTTCTAGGGTAGCTCCTAAGCCGTTATGGGAAGCGTCTGTCTTTAGTCTTGACATCCTTTTTATGTCGAAGTGGTTGTTCTCTGTTATCTTCACTATCTGTTGTTTTAGTTCTTCAAATGCTTTAGTATGTTCGTCATTCCATTGGTAGACTGATTTCTTCACAAGAAGTGGTCGTAGGGGGGAACTTAGGGCGGACAAATGCGGGACGAATTTCATATATTGATTGATCGATCCAAAGAAAGATCTAAGTTCAGATATGTTTTTGGGGTTTGGTAGGTTTTTAATCAAATCTGACTTTCCCACCAATGGTTTCACGCCCGATTTTGATATCTTGAAACCTAGCCACTCTATTTCTTTTTGGAAGAATGCACATTTCTCCCATTTTACCGCCATGTTCTTGTTGTCCAAAATGTTTAAAATGTTTGTTAGTATCGCTTTGTGTTCATTTAATGAACCTTTCGAAGCTATTAAAATGTCGTCGATATAACAATTGGTAAAAGGAATGTCTTTCAATAAAGAATCCATTACCCTCTGGAATTCGTTTGGCATATCGCCCAATCCGTAAAATCCAGTTAAAAACCTATAGGTTCCAGTGGTTTCGCCCCCCACGATACTAAAGTTACACTGTTTGCTAGTGCCTGTGCATAATTGTAGTTGGCTGTATGCGTTCTTTAGATCTAGATTACTAAACCAAACTTCCCCTGACTCTTTGCTTGACAGTTGAAGAGCAATATTATCGATCAGTTCATGTATGTTTGGCATCTGGTACTTGTTCTTGAATATCTGATTATTTAATAGTTTCGAATCTAATGCCAACTTGATGCTACCGTCTTTTTTTCTTGTAATCACAATTGGGCTTATAAAACAATCTTCATCGCATTTGTTCAACTTTATGATATGCCCCTCTTTTTCCATTCTATTTAGTTCCGTTTTTACGTTATCGAGTAGATGTAAGGGAACTCTTCTACCTTTGGTTTGGATAGGTTTGAATGGGGAATGGAAATGAGTAACTTTTCTGTCCAAAGGTATTTTTCCCACTCTGTTAAATAGCCCTTTGTACCTATGATACAGATTAAGGGTCGTATCTGAATAATTATTTAACTTACACAATTCTGTGCGTGATATGTTGTTGACGGGTAGTAGAGGCTGTCGTTGGGCTATCTCTATTCCAATTCTCGGGAGATTGTCGTTACCCAGAATGTTCCTCTCATGTCCAGAAGTGATAAAAAATGGGGTTTCGTCCGCGGTCCATCCATTGGATTGTAACCTCACTACCACCTTCCCGATGATGTTGATTGTGTCGTTAGTGAATCCGCAGTATAGTTCCCTCGTTTTCTTCTCAACTGGCTGAATCTTCAACTGTGGATTTCTCAGCTTCAATTCGTGAAGTACATTTTGTTTCAGGAAGCTCACTGGGCTTGCCGAATCCACTGGAATGTTCAAGTTGACTATCGCGTCGTCTCCCAAACCGATGTTGACAAGTTTCTTGGTTTCCAAACCATTGGTATCGTAGATTGTTCTAATGTTGAGAACGGAATAGTCATCGTTATCACTTATCCCTTCTTCGGTCCAAGCGTTAATCACTCCACAAAAATTTTCTTCGCTTCTCATCTGAAGATCTTCTGGGGAATATGAACAATTCTGACTATTTACAGCTTCATATACAGTATTTACAGCGGGTTTTCTTCCTTTCGATTTACAAAGTCTTCCAAAATGTCCTTTATATTTACAAATATTACACACAATTTCTTTCGCCGGACACACATTCAGATGACCCTTGGTAAACGCATTCCCGCATTTCATACAAGTATTTGATCTTTCTATGTTTAAGCTTGGTTCCTTTTTAACGTTGTTGAAGTTTTTATACCCTCTCCCACTATTTCCTGTCGTGTTGAAAGATCTAGTCATATTGGTCACTTTGAGGTGGTTATAGTAGCCTTTTTCGTCAATTATTGCTTGGTTTAGTGCATCCAATGGATTGAGAGTTTCCGAAAGTAGTCTACGTTGTAAGTCGCAGTTTTTCATGTTAAAAATAAATACGTCTCTAATCCACTCCTGTTCTGCATTAATTCCAATTTCACATGATCTCGCCAAGTCTGATAACGCGCCCCAAAATTGGTCATAGGATTCTCTATCCTTTTGTTTCCTGCTCAATAATTTGTATCGTTCAAATGTTATGTTGGTTGGTTTGATAAAAGCCAATTCTAGCATTTCGTAAAATTCCTTGAATGAGATTCCTAGGATTTTTACCCTTGGATGTTTCTGGGCGAAAACTCTTTTGCCTTCCGCTCCTAAGGCCAAGTATAAGATTGACCTTACTTTTTTATCGGCCTCGTATCTCCTCATTCCTCCGAATTTCCTCTCTTCTTCTGCTAGTCTTTTCTCTTCAGCGTGTTCGTAGACTCGCATTGTTTCTTTGTTCCTGGCCTCCCTGGCTTTCCTCTGTTGGTCAGTTTCTGACTCCTGGGCACCTTCTAGGATCGGTAACGTCGTCTCCCCTTCCATTGGTTCTTTGAGGTTATCTAAGTCTAGGTTTTCCTTCGCGATAATGGCCAAATGGAATTGGTCTATCCAATTATTCCATTGGGTGGGGGGTTCAACCGTGTGGTTCGGCCAAAAGGCGGGTATTCCCCTCAGGTTCGAATCAGTTGTTGACTGCGCCATAATAAAGAGTTAAGATGTACCACTGGTAACTATTGTATCTAACTAAAGTTAAAAGAGAATAAAAGTAATGGTTGAATTAAAACCGACTGTAGTCTAAAAAGAGCAACTAGTGAGTCGAAGTCCACTGGACTTCGTAGAGTTAACATTGACTGGTACGTAATTAGGTAATAGAGGTCAAGGTTATAACATACTAAAAATAGTGAATCACAACACACTCCACGCCATTTGGTTCACTATAGGCAAAATATTACAATCTCTTCTGCGACTTCAGATCGTCATGAGAATCAATAACACACGCGCTATTCGTTTAAAAGCATTACAGTACCTGGAAATGTTTGGACGTCGGAGCCGTCTGTTCTGCTGAGGACATAAACCTGTGCGACTTCACAGCAGGCAGGACTTGGAACTTCGGGAATTTGTGACTGAGATGTGCAACAAACTTCTTTGCGGATGAAGAGGCCAGATGGTTGCTTAGATTAACCACACTCTCCTCTTCGCCCTCCCCTTCGCCCACTCTCTGCCAGTTGTCTCTCTTCAGTTTGGCTTTCTGCTGACCTTCTCCGAGTTCTATTGTCTCTTCTTTTACAAAAAACAAATACCTTATTGTTAATTTCATTTGAGTGAAATAATATAGATTTGTAGTTCTTAATGGTAAAAAACAATAAAAACGCTGCAATAGTGAATAGTTGACTGATACGCATGTATCACAGATGGTACCCTACCACACATTATTGCAAAACTTATTAATTTTCGTCTGATTTTTAAATCACGTTTTTGGCAGGAGGAAGGACTAGTAAAAAAAATAACTTCAAGAATTAATTGCAGATTGGTGATCGATTATCAACACAAACTCTAAGGTGGAAATTTCAAAGCTCGAGATTTTTTTTTGCTTGAGATCAAAAACATTTGGAAACTGAAATATAGCTCAAATTACGACTATAACAATGAAATAATATATATCAATGATATTTCTTTGATTAAAAAATAACTGAATACTATATTCGTTCCAACTTCGTGGTAGGAACAAAAACCGAGAGACCTAAAATGACGAAAATTCTTTTCATGTATCGTTCTCACCTGCAGTTAGTGTCGTTTCCTCTTCCAAAGCCGACTGCACTTCGCCTTCGGGTGTCTTCACCACATCCCTCTCTTCTTCCTCATCCTCCCCGTCAACCTCAATTCCATCTTCATCTGCATTGTCTTCTGAAGCGGTAGTCCAACTCTCGTCGTCTTCCGACAGAGGTTGCGATGGCACCCATTCCTCGTCGTCTGTGGTACTGCCGCTTTCGTCTATCGAGGATGCGAAGTCAGTTAGTTGGGACATCAAATCGTGTTCGTTAATTCCCAGTAGAGAGTGATGAGGAACTAGAGATTGGTACCCTAAATACAGCAAAATATCCAACTCTGGATGCTAAATCCAGATGATGGCATAATTTACGCAGAGATCGGGTGCGACAGATTAAACCCGACTTGTTTTTCAAATAACACAATCAATGAGTCACAACTCAATGAGAGCGACAACTCAATGAGCCGTGTCGCTCCTAATATGACTTCTCATTTTTCGCCAACTGCATTTTTGCCAACTGCAAAACAAAACAAACGCCTCGGTTTTTTCGATTTCACTTTTTCAAAATTCAATAATTATTATTTTTTGATCTTCTGCAATTCCTTGAACATTCCTTTTAAAAATCATCTTCGATAACTATTATGTCAGGTTAAATTAGTTGAGGCACAAATAGTTACCTTCCATCCATAACACATGTACGTATCCCGTCTCTACATCTATATCCAAGACAACACCAGCAGTACCAGCGGGAGAGGATCTGGATCTTATCGGAGTTTGAGACCTGCTACTTTTATTATTCCTATTATTCGCACCACTAGTATTGAGACTCTTGTATGCGCTGATCAATCGGACCATCTTTCCCATGTTCACTCCTCGAGGTCCTGGAGTCTCGACCGAATCCATGGAGTCTCCGGGTGTCCTATTGTTATCATTGTTGTCTCCGCCAGTGCTTTGATGTTCCTCATGATCTTCTGTGTTTGCACTACTGTTACAATTTGGAGAGTCAGGGATGTGATTGCTGTCCGATGGATGACAAAGTGGCATTTCTCCGTCGTTGCTAACACGAGCCACCATGTCCAAGATGTTTAGGTCGAAGTTCTCAAGGTCACACATGTCATATACGCTAACTACCTATGCAAACAAGGATACATGGTTGCAATGCAAGTAGCATAAAATGTTTAAAAAACATTTTGTTTGAGGCGCTTTAAACACTGGTAACAAGGTAACTGAAGTTAATCACTATTGAAAACAGAAAAAAGGGTCTGAAAATCAAAAGTAGCATGAAGAAATTTAAAGTACAGTGTTGATATAAACTGGTCTGAATACTATGAGAACACTGATTTTTTAAAATCCAAACTCCGGTCAATTTTTATGAACCTTTAAAGAAGCTCGTAAAGGGTCAAGTGTTATATCATATTAAAGCCCGATTAGTCGTGATTTGGATTCCATTTCATATACCTCCTCGTTGAGAAATGATCTTCTATCATTTGGTGCATCTGAGAACCACCTAACAGTGCACACTCTCTCTGCGAAGTCAACACTCTTCACCACTCCATACTTCTCCACACTCTCATTCTCCCTCCTCGTGTCCAACACGAAGTCGCCCACAAAGTACTCGTTCTCGTCCAGCTGGTGCGGCTGCATGCATTCAACCTATACGGTAGATAAAATTACGTTTTGTATACAACATATTTTATACTAATTTCAACATATAGAATTGATTGCAATCCCGGGTTGAGGTGCTCACTTTATGTTTCGACCGTTCTCGAGGTATACTTCGACCGTGTTCGATGTATTTTTCGACCGTGCTCGAAGTATGTTTCGAATTTGTGCTCGACCCAAATCCCTGTCTCGACAATTCTTTTTCGGTCGAGCACTGACATGTGCTCGACTTTGAAAGTCGAAACAAAAAGTGAGCATCTTGACCCGGGACAGAGGCGGACACTGTTCTCTAAATCAGGGACCCGCTCGTTCACCATTTAGGAATGGCTTCTTGATCTCGACTATTAGACGCTATTCTAAGATTACTAAGCAGAAAAGAACGCGCTTTACTAAAGACGGTATAGTTATAGTATAGTTTATTTAACGCATAAAATTTGCAAAGAATTTGCATAAAAATTTGGGCTCAAATCTCTCGAAAGAATTTCGGGTTCGAATGTCTGTATCTGGCAAAATTTTGTCTCAAATTGAACAAATCTCTCTCACTGTATCTGGCAAAATTCTGAAAAAATGTTGTCCCAAATTAAACAAATTTGACAAAAACGAACTTTTCAGGTTTTATTCGTTTTATTTTCTTGATAATTTCAATGAGCACAATATTTTATGATAGAGGCGTAGTTTTACTTTGCACGCACAAGTTAGAAAAATTAGGGAAAAGGATCTTTGAAAACGTAAGAAAATACAAAAGAAAACAACATGTTTTGAAAAATAAGGAGAATTAGTCGTCTACGAGATTCAAACCGGGGTCCTACGGATGATGAAGCATTCGTATTCTGGCTGAGCCAACTGTCCTAGCTGCATAACCTAGCTAGGAGTTAAATTATAGTAAACACCAGACGCTCTAACAAAGCGGATAAGACAAATACTAAGAGCAAATACTAAAGCAATGTTTTAGAATTGTTTTTAGATTTTGACTAAGCAAGAAAATTAATTCAAGTTAATTTGGAAAAAAAGCACTAAGAGCAAAAAAAATCTAATTTGCATAGCCACCTATAAGCAACTCTCGATTCGTTATACGAATTTCGATCAATTATAGCTTACACATTTGAACAAAAATCTCGTTAAAAAAATTCTTGTGTCAAAATAAACTACATCTGGAAAGCAAAATGTGGGGAAAATAATACAAGCATATCCAACCTGAAGTTCTCATTGAACTCAAAAAGACCAAAATAAAATGTCCCTTTCGGTCATCAAACTTTTTTACGATAACCTTAAGAACTTCGAACTTACAAGAATCTTTCATGAGACACTTTTTTTGATAAAACTAAACCAATTTGAGAAAAATTTGAGTTAATTTTTTCAATCATCAAGGAATTCTAAAATACATTCGCAAAACTGGAAGTCATCTCCACATTGGAAGCGTAATTAATATTTCTTTCAGCAAATTAATTTTAATTGAATTTCAAAAAAAATCAAGCGTCATGCAGCAACATCAAACATCCCCTACAGACAGGAAACAAAAAACACGGATTATTTTTTTTGTGAAAACAATTCAATTTTCGAACTTCAGATTTTAAAAATGCACAGCCTTAAGCCTTTTTCAGTTTCAAGCACAAAAATGATCGACACTTTTTGACAAATTAACCCAATTTATAAAACTGGTCCAATAGGCAATGTTTTCATTCCACTGGAAAATAAAAAAATTAAATTCCCTTTTCAAACCTAGATGTCGAGCCTGTTTTATTGTGAACTTTATACTTTTATTGTTCGATTTTTGAATTCGCCTTTCTTTTAACAAAAAAGATCAACTTCGTAAAGTAGTAAAAGAAAACTTGTACCTCCCGCAAAAGAGTCCAGTCGCACTCCTTCTACTTTCACGCATACTTCAGTCAAAAATATCAGATCAGATAGCGAAAATGTGTAACTAACGCACTAAGTTGTAAATTAAAACTAGCGTGTAAAGCACATTTGGTGCTTCAAACGTTAAAACTGCTCATATATATAAAACATGAAAAAAACAAGGAAAGGAATGCAACCGCAACAACAGATGGGAGAATCCAAAAACGCTCTTCATTTCCAAAATTTAACAATGCAAAATTCAACTTGGAGGTTTTTAAACTAAAATGGTCACATCTCCAAATCATGAACGGAGACTCTTATTAAACTTAATTGGTTTTCTCATCAGCTCGAAATCATATCATTTGCTGCCATCAATGGATAAATTCAACGCTATTCATTTAAAAACATCATACTTTTTTTTTTAGTTTAATGAAAACTTGAATTGTCATTAAAAAACATCAATTTCAAAAAACCAACTTCAGCAATAAAAATAGGATGGAGGCGACATCTGCAAATGCTGCTAGTAACAGTAACTTGACTTCACCCCCACCACAAAACGCTTCGACTATTTCAAATTTAGCAATAATATTTTCAAAAATAAAAATCGAAAAATGAATCATAAGCCATATAAAGAAAAGTGAAATGCGCTAAGAAAACATATTCAGAGTCCATATATAAATTTCCTGAGATTACCTTGACAGCACCCCATCATAATGTTGAGAAGCTAAGGTTTTGCGAAGTTTTTTAGATCGTTTGTGAAAAATCAAAAAATGACATACCTCGGAAACTGATATGGTTTGAGCAGTCAAACTTGAAGGAAATTATTGCAACCCATGAGACTACCCTGGCAGCCCCCAGCTTTAGGATTGTGAAATTCCAATTGTAAAAATTTTCAACAAAACATAAAAAACCGTCATATCTTGGAAACAAAGCATTTTAGCAATCACTTTTGGACACAAGATTTGAAACCCCTTAGAGTACCCTCGCGGTACCCAATTATAGGGCCGAGAATTCAAAATTTTTCAATTTTTTTTAAGTCTAATTTTTCTGAAAAATTTAAACAATCACAAAAAACGTCATATCCCGAAAATCACAAAGATTTAAGCAGCAAAATTTGAAGGCAAGTTTTGCAACCCCTGAGAGTACCCTGACAGCGCCTCGTTATAGAAATGGGAAATTCAAACTTAGTGAAGTATTACATCCGAGTTCTTCAAAACACTTCTGAAAAAATCATTTAAAAACGTAACAACTCAAAAACTTAAGTATATAAGCAGTCATATTGGGACTCAAGATTAAAATTTCCTGAGAGTATCATTACAGTTCCCAATTGAAGTATTCCCAATCCAACTTTTCTGAAAACATTTTGAAAAATTATAAAAAATACATCTCGAAAATTGGAAAAAAATTTGAACAGTCATTTAGAGAGTACCCTGACAGCGCAAACCCTTAGAGTACCCTGACAGCATTAAACTACAGAGTTGGGAGTTTCAAATTGTCTATATTCCAGTTTGATAACAAGTGCTAATCGCAAGCTTAATAATCTCAAGCGTAATTACACTACTCTCGCTAGCTCACTTTTCTCCGGTCTATAAACTACATTCCATCTGCAGACATCTCTGTTTAGGAAAAGCTCTCTCACCTCAGTTGAGAGTACATTCTGCTCGAGACTGCCGTCCTGCCACTGTATGTCCACTCTGGTTCTGATCATGACCACTTTCATGCCCACCCTCTCCCCCACACGGATAGACTCCAAACTCCTCACAGGTGGGTCTTCTTTCCCAATCCCTCCCCCACTTCTGCTAGAGAACAATCAATTTGAACATCGCAATTTGAACATAACAAACACAAAAAAAAATAAAGAGAAACTTGAACTGTCTAACTAACAAACCCCCAAATTTTTTCTCAATCCCCCGAAATTATATGTTGCTGTGGAACACGTGAACGATCCCTAGAACTAAAACAAATGAGTAATCACCATCTCACAAGCTCAGTTGAATAGAATAAAACCAACTCATTTCAATTACCGGAACGAGTCGAGAAAAATCTATAATAGACCAAAATTTTTGATATATAACTTGATCTTATATGATATTTAACTTTCTGGAGAAATTGACCTATACCTTTCACATGAAATGAACAATTTTTTGCAATTTAGACAATATCTGACATGGGTGATTTTAGTTAATGGGTATTTCGATAACATTCAAGACTCCCAATCGTAATTTCCTACATGCAAAAAATGCCTCATATCATAAGAAAAACCCTATGTCAGTTAAGATTTTTCTTTTGCAACCTTTGATGATAGATATCTCAGTAGTAGAAAATTTCATCAGAAAGTTATCATATTTCATGGAAACCTGGTAAAAAAAATCAACTGACGTAGAATCTTTCCAATGGCGTCATTTGTTTCTTTCGACATCACTTAATAATCACCTGAGGGTACTTTTGTTGTCACTGTTGACTGATGTGATTGTGGTCTGGTCGTTGTCCTGGTATTGGATATCCTCAGATTCGACGTCATCATAAGAGTCGCTGTCATCATCTTCGTATTCTGTGCTATCCAGGCCCTAAAATAACAACACATGTTGAAACGGACAAAAAATTTCATCTTTTACTTGAGTTTGCTGAACAATTTTTATTAAATATTCAAATGAAAATCTCAATTTAAATCTGGCTTCTTAATGATCATCGAATTTCCGAACAAAAATTGGGTCTTGCCCATTATAACCTGGCGAGCAACAAAAACATAAGTAGCACATAATGTTCCGACCATGGTCTTTAGAAAACTACGGATTCTGCTTAGAGTGATAAAAAGATCTGACGTAAAATATAATTTAGGCATATTAGATAACCACAGTAATATAGGCAACTTGGACAAAAATTTTTGTCGAAAAATGACTGCAAAAAACTGAAAAAAAAAATTATTTTGCAGAAAATTTTTGAATTTAATTGAAGTTTTTGCTTCCCAAAATGAAGCTAAAAATCCAAAAACTAGTTTTAAATGCTTAAAATTAAGTTTTAAGGTCTTAAATTAGGCAGAAGTCAGCTGTTCTAGTAAGCCTAATCAAAAAATTTAAACCGTTTTTCTCGACACTGGGAAAATTTTTTTTGGAAAATTTATTATCTGGTTTGAATCACGACTGACTGAAAGGGCTTTAATATATATCACTCAACCCACTCCGATGATTATTTGTGGTACCTGATTTTGCGTGGAAAAAAAAGAAAAAAAACTAAAACACCCGAATTTAAAATAAAACCCTCCATATTGCGAATTCACTACTTTGTGGCCAAAATCTCAATTGGGGAGGGGGAGCCGTAATGGGAAAGACTCATTTTTTTCCGATACAGGAAATTAAACGGAATAAAAATAAGTGAAACGTACATCGTTGGCGAACTCTCCTCTGTTCTTCAGTTGATTGTTGTTGTTATTGTTGTTGTTCTTCAGTTGCGGGTATTTGTAACTATTGCCCTCATCCCCATCACTTCCACTCTGGTCCTCTTTATTAGTGCTATTCCGTTTACCAACACGATGCGTAGGAGAATCTACAAAAACATCATTCAAGAACTCAGAACACACACTAGATGGAGCTTCGCACCATTTGCGACATGTGAAAACAAAACAACATAGCCAACAGACAATTGGAAAAGAGCCAATGAACGCAAGTATACAGAAAAAAACTGACTGTTTTTTTTTCGAAAAATATCAACTTTCGAATTTCCAAGAAAATGTGTGGCCTTTTTTCCGGTCATGGTTGAAGAGGTCCCAAGGTCAACCGCCTCTTCAAGGTGGGAATGGCTACGGCAAAATGGATGGCATCTCTCTCCCCCACGGAATAAAAAAGGACCAAGGTGGAAGCTGCGCCGGGGTTAAAAAAAGTTGCCTTGCTAAAGCAATGAGTAAAAGTATAAATTACGTATTGAAATTGTATCAATTTTTTTTAATCAGCGCCAACTGTTTACCATCTGTTCTCAAAGTCAATTGAACAGATTTTTAAATGGTCGCAGTGCAAGTGGCACAGTATGTTCGGCCCAGATTAATTATTTTAAAAAATCAGAAAAATATATTTTTTTCTTTTACTTTTTTAAAATAAAATTGCGTCTTTTTTCATAAATGAGAGAGGAAATAGACCTTAACGTAAAACATAACTAAATTGGACATAGTAGACTACGAATGTCTTCAAAAAACGAATTGAACAAAACGATAACCGAAGCTAATGTTCCGTCAATTTCAGTGAAGCTGAGATGATTTTTGCAACCTTTTCATATTCATTTCTAACTACTCAACCTGTTCGTCTGAATTTGAGACCAGCCTATTAGCATACCAGCCGATTAGCATGCGTCAATAATATTTCAAAGTTCGTTCAGTTATTCCTTTAACTTCAATGCAACCCAATCTAGCGGATCGAGACAAGCTTTGGCTCCTTTAGAAATCAAGAGCGGTATTGAATTATATCAAAGAATAATTATTTTAATAGCGCACGCTAATTTGGACGAATGCTAATTGCTACGTCCACATCTAGTTTTTATGGTTGCTATTAAAAACCTATTCATAGTACCTTCAGCTGACTCCCCTTCTTTTGTGATCACTTCTTTCCAGCATTCGAGGAGAGCGTTGAGACAGTTTGCCATGTCTACCGTGGACACAAATTTGGCCACTGCTTCAGTCGAGTAGGAGGACACTACACTGTTCCAGCTGCTACCAACAGTTACTCTGTCTCCCTTTCTGGTGTTCGCATTCACGTCGTCCTCGAAGTTGCTCTACAATCACACTACTAGCGATACATCATAACCTTATCATGGCAAGCTAGCCGACAGAAACACAATACGACAGCTACTCAGTCAAAAATAGCTCTGAAAAAAAACCGATTTATAGGTCTTGGTAAACTTCCTTGGAGTCTTCCTGATAAAAAACGCGCCTTTAGGCTCCTTTAGAAAAATTTTAGAGTCGGTCGACCAAAAATGGATTTCCTAAAAAGCACCAAAGGGGGATCCTTTGGGCCGGCAGGGGGTCGAATCCCTGAGGAGGGGGGTTTCCCCACTCCCTAAATCCGCCCCTGGTACCACATATGCCAATATATCATCACCTACCAATTATCTCCTCACCTGTTGATTTGTATGTTGATTGGGATGGCTTTGTCGTTTGTAACTTGCAACTGGACTGTCAGTTTGAGTGTTGTTGGCTGAGATGGTCAAGTCACTCAAAGGAACGTCTTCGTGTTCTTGATAGGCGAAGAAATCACTGCCTGACAGGTGGTCGCCTGTAGTAGTCGGTCTAGGAGAGGAAAGAAAGCTAGTTTTTATTTCATTTTTGACCTCATGTAATAGGGTACATCTACAGCAGTAGGAAAGAGGGGGAGGGGGCAGGAAGAAGGTGGGCGGTGGGAGAGGGGAGGGTTTCTTCGTAAGGCAGAATAACCACAATCGCCACTCTTAAACTGCTCAAAATTGACTGATTTTCTCGTCTATTTCTTCCGAACTTTAGAATACTGAATTCTGATTGGCTAACATAATTTTCGATACTCAGAGCCACCACGAGTAAGCCATTAGATCTCACACATTCCAAGCCACTTAAGTCCAAACTATATTTCTTCATTGTAGTTTCAATATCTAGTTTAATGATTGCCTTTTAAATGGTGGAATCCCTCATAGGCGATGAACCGATTAGGCGAAACTAAAAATCAGCCAATCAGATTTCAGTATTCCAAAATTTGGAAAGAAAGCGCGAAAATCTCAAAGAAAGTAAACATTTCTGAAGACTTAATATTAATCTTGGCCGAATGTAAAAACGGCAGAAATATGCAAAACTATCAAATTGTCGCTGACCGCCGGCGAATTTGAACAATTTTATTTTTCAAGGATTTTGTTATAAAAGAAGCAAAATATTGCTTGATTTAATTCCTTTTAGTTGAACAGCGATTGATTCTTTTTAATAATTAACTTTCGATTGCTTTTGTTTACGGTCCTTCGCCCATGAGAATAGCCCCCTTTTAAATCTCATTTTAAAGCAGCCTACATTTCAATCAGGGTTACGTAGCAGTATTTAGACAACCGCGTATTCAGACTCGTCAGTATGTAGACAAATACTGTCCCAACCAATCAAAATTATTTCGTAAATTTGCTTTCCCATCTCGATTCTGATTGGTTAATATGGCACTTGTCTGCTTACTGACGAGTATGAATACGCTGTTGTCTAAATACAGACCGCACTCCTTCAATCAGCTAGCATATTAAACGGTCATAAAAATAATGCGTTAGGTAGTTTTTATAAAACCAAGAATGCCGATGGTGGATGACGCACGCTGCCCCTCTGCTGGTAGCCAGTTTTTTGCAATGGTCCTTTTTTTCTTGAATTTACGACAGCCATTTTTGGGTGACCAACCCGAAATTTTATTTAGAATGACTTTGGTGCCAGCAAACGATAGTTTTTAGGCAATTGCGCGTGCCAAAAAGGCACTTTCTCGCCGAAAAATTACAGCTCGAGCGAAGACCAAACAGTAAGAAAATACGAAACTTTTGCATGCATTAGTAATTGCAGTTGGAAAAGAGTAATGAACGAAAGTAAACAAAAAAAAACACTGACTTTGTTGAAAAAATCTCAAACTTTCGAACTTCAAAGAAAAAAAGATGCCCTTAAGCTCTTTGAGTTTCTAGAACAATTTATGATTGGCGCTTTTTTGATAACAATAACCCAACTTGAGAAAACTGGATCACAAGGTAAGGTTTTTATTCCGCTGGAAATGTAAAATTAAAACTCCATTTTCGAAACGGTTACGTTTTTTTCGCGCAACTTCCACGTTCTTATTTGAAGAGTGCTATTTACGTCATTTTCAGCAGATGAATTTTAATTGAACTCAAAAAGTGCATATATAACTAAGTGCGTTCATAAATGCATTAAGAGGTATGAATGCACATCTGTACTTATTAGAGCATTTTGACACTTTTTTCTAAAAAAAAACAACAAGACCTGTATAAGAGTCTTCACTAGTTCATTACTCTTAATAATATAATAATAATAATTAATAATAATAATAATATTAACAAAAATAATAATCATAATAAATTGTTTCCAAAATATATCTGATATTTCATCACTTTTATATATATTCCGTTTACAAAATGCAGATCATTTAAGTAGATCGCCATTAGACAAACTGTCTATTTTCAGGTGTCTTGCGTTTTAAGTTTTCGCATAAACAATTTTTTGAATACACAAAATACTGAACCCCCGTCCATCTTCTGATTGATAACTACCTTGTATGGGTGTTGGCAGTGTCCTCCGCGTGTGTTGAACCACCCACTCTCTGATTGCCTGAAGCTAAGCCCAAATACTCGTCATGCTGTTCACCCATGATACCTGTTCGAACAACAAAACACAGATTCAGACAGCTGCTTCTAATCTTCAACTCCAAGACATGAAACTCCAAAATACAAAAATTCTCATAATACAAAAATCTGACTGCCATGGGCTATTTTTGAAGGGGGAAGGGGGTGACTTTTGTCCTAATAGGAAAGGCCTACACAGTATATGGGACAATTATCTCTATTCTGATTGGCTTACGACGTGTCTACTTTATGGCATGTCTACTTTTTAACCGCACTCCCTTCTAACCTGTCATTCCACTTCGATCTGCTTCCAAATGTTCCCTGCTGCCATTGGCTGCATTAATCTCAGCATTTTGAGCCTTGTGTCTATTCTCATTTTGATTCTGGTTCTGGGCGAATGAGAGACTGCTATTACGCACTGGAATGTGTAGAGTGGGCGGGTCTAACGTGTAGTCTGATGATGTTTGTTTCGTGGAATTCAAACCAGCCTCGTCTGAAATTAAAGTAAGATAGCATTACAATATCGCAAAGACCCATCTAGTCTAGAATTCACAACAAAAAAGCTCGTATCAGGGCCAATGTTCCTGAATGTTTCAACTGCCTCTAAGGTCTATGAAACAGTGTTCGCTTAAAAAAATTGGTGAATTTTTCAAGATAAAATGAAAATATATATTTTTTTAAAAGTATTGAGATTTTTTAAAACTCATCCTATCCACCACACGCCATCTTAAGTACAATGTCATGGATTTATCTCCTAGTAACGCTGCAATTATAATAAAACGCATGCTTCAACCAAATTGGAACAATTTCCAAGACTAATGAAATCTTCGCTAACGCGTTAATAGCGCGAAATCTGTCGCGCGTTAATTGTCCCACATTAACAATTTTGGCAATCTTTAAACCCCCATATTTTTAGGAAAAAGGATCACGAGGTAAATGTATTTTTTAAATTTGATCTGAGGACAACAAGAAATTCAGATTATGTACAAAAAAAACTCGACAAAATGGCTAGTGAAAAGGTCGAAAATTGGCTGTAGAAAAAACCACCCAAGCACAAATATTCCATCACTTTCTTAGAAAGTAGTTGGAACAAAAAGTAACACAGACGAGCTGAAAATCTCTAACATATATATGTTTCCTTCTAACCAACTCATGATTCTCAGCAGACAAAACAAAAGGCGGAGACTCTATCTTTTCTTTATTACCTTCTTCATCAAACCATTCATCCACAAAACGCCTTGGGGTACAGAGAGGCGAAGCTGCATTTCAAAAACACAAGCAAAAAAAACAACAGAGAAAAGCTCTAAAATGTCAAAACGGAAAGGAAAAGAATAAATCATAGCCAAAAGACAATTGTAAAAAGGTTTTTTAAAAATCGAAAAAAGTGGAAAAGAAGTTGATTAAAAACTTTTGAACCTCTTTCAACTTTTGGAAATAAAATATATCACAATGAGGCTCTTTAAATTTCAAGAATTAATTGTGATTGGCATTTCGTTCATAATGTCATCCTATTAACAGATAAATGGATCAAAAGACAATAACTAATTCCACTGGGAGTTCTGAAAACTAATGGCTATTAGTAAAACTAGCAGCTATTTTAGTTTTTTTTCGTGACAGTTGTGCAGATAAATGAAGGAGTTTGGCTTCCTTTTGAAAAACGAAAATGAACTAACTAAAATCATAGCCGCCAACTAAGTTGGAAAAGAGTAATGATAGCAAGTAAACAAAAAAAAATACTGTTGAAAAATTCGAATTTCAAAAAAATTTATTATAGGCTCTTTCAATTTCCAGAACAATTAATGACTGGCGCTTTTTTGATAAAATTCACCCAACTTGAGAACACTGGATCAATAGGTAAAGGGTATATTCCGTTGGAAACCTAAAAATTAAATTCCACTTTCGAAACTAGAAATCGTTCACATTTTTGCGCCAATTCTACGTATGTATTGGGAGAGTGCTATTCCCGTCACTTTTAGCAGATGAACTTCAATTGAACTCAAAACGTGCATATATACCTAAGTGCATTCATAAATGCATCAATATGAATGAATGCACATCTGTAGCTATTAGAGACTTTTCCTGAAAAAAAAACAAAAAAAGCAAGACCTATATGAGAGTCTTCACTACGTTCACTACTCTTAATAAAATTACCCAATTTGAGAACACTGGATTAATAAGTGAATTTTTTATTCCGCTAGGAAATCTGATTATTAAAATTCATTTTGGAAACTAGAAGTCGATCACGTTTTTCGTGACCTTCACAATTTTGCTGTTCGAATAGTGGAGTTTGCCTTCCTTTTAACAATAGAAATGCACTGAATTTAAAAAGAAATCACGAGTTAAAAAAAAACAAAAAAATAAGCAAGACCTATATAAAAGTCTTCACTACGTTCATTACTCTTAAAAATAACAGGTAAAGCCGTAAAAAGTAAACTTGAACGTGAACACAATTTCCTGGGAAAACAAAAAAAAACAAGACATACATAATTGACAATTAATTCGTTTTAACGTGACAATCATCTTAAAAAAAATTTTTGAAACGGAAATTGCTATTAGTATTTGTACTGCGGACTAAGAGTAGCTTGTCCTAAGCATTAACCCATTACTTTCAAAACTTACTTTCAGGCACTTTTTCTCATATACCAAGCAGCATAAAATAAGCTGTTAGTTTAATTAACCTTGAAACGTTGCACAAAATTTTGCACTTAGCGAGCGACGACAAATTAAGAGTTTTACACAGACGCGAAGCTGCGCTTCGCAAACACTAGCAAGAGTACGACAAAGAGCAGCCTTATACAGAGAAATAAGAAAACATAGCCAACTGACAATTGGAAAAGAGTAATGAACGCAGAAACTTTGAAATTCGAAGAAAAAAGAGATGGCCTCGAAGCTCTTTAAATTTGTAGAAAAATTTATGATGTAAGCATTTAATTTTTTAAAAATGAAATTAACCCAATTGGTTAAACTTTTATTTCGCTGAGAAATCTGATAATTAGTTTCCGTTTTCGAAATGATTAATCGATCACGTTTTTCGTGACCTTTACAATTATTCGATAGTGAAGTTTGCATTCCTTTGAACAATAGAAATGCACTGAACCTAGTAAAAAATCATAATTCCAACCGTTAAAAATCAAAATTGAGCGTGAACCAATTTTAAGACTTTCCTGAAAAAAAATAACACCAATACTTATGCAAGAATACTCAATACGTTTATTACTCTTAAAAACAGAAATAAGCCTCAAATTAATAAAACTTTGCTACGTATTGGCTTCAAACCTGCGAACTCAAGAATTGGAGTCTCACGCCCTGCCCGCATCAATAGGTAATTTTTAAAATTCTAGTGTAAAACAAAAAATGAAATCAGCTTTTAAAGAAAAACTCAATCGTGTTTTCGTCGCCATTTCAAATTTTTACTGGAGAGCAAAAGCTGCTTTCCATTGATTAAATGAAATTGAGGCGAATTTGAAAAAAAAATGATCAGTCAATTGAAAAAAATAAACAAAGCACAACGCGACCTATAACTGTCTTTTGACAATCCTCAGAAAACACAATGGCATTACTGATTTACGTGTGCAATAAAAAAATAAAGTGTACAATAAACTGAGCTAATAGCTATTGATTTGGTATGATTTTCCGGAATGATGATTTTTGTCGTCTTTTTTATAGCCTGGAGTGATATTTTCAGGTTCCTCAGAGAACGCTCGGCAGGGTGTCAAGTATGGCCTTGTAGTGAGCGTCGTTCTCTAGGTGTCCAAAAAAGGTCAGAAATATTATTTTGATTAGATAATTTTTAATCATGTTAGAACTCTTAATCCTTACATTGATCCTTATATGTTGATCCTTATATGTTGGTTCACTTAGAGGTGCTTGTCGTTGAACTGGTTCTAGTGGTTCAGATAAGCGAGCGTGTCGTTCTTCAAAGGTATATGGGTTATCTTGGAAAGAAATTCGTGTAGCTGTTGGGGGGGGTTTGGGTAGTTGTAGGTGGTGTTGGGTTATCTTGGGATGACGTCGGTGAAGACTGACTGTGTGATTGTTGGTTAGCAATTTTTGAGGGTTTTTTATTGATATTTTTTAGTGAAAAAATTTACGTTTATTGTAGTATTCTTCTAGAAAAAGAATTAGAAGGATTGTTGCTAAGGCGAATGTGATGATTGCTTTCTTAATACATTTGCATATTGTCAAGATGAGGGATGATAAAAATGTTATAAAAATTACAAATAGTAAAAAAATATCTGTTCTACTAAAAATGGTTCGTATCATTTAAATAAACTTTGGGTTATCGTACCTGTGGATATGGTCAATGACTTGGGAAAGTTGGAGATATATTTCAAATAGGGAGTAGAAAATTAAAAAAATATTGCAAAAAATGATTAAGATTATTACAAAAGCTTCAAAGGTATCAAAAAGAAATATGAATAAAAGTTTAATGATTGTTAAAAAGTTTATGAAAATGTTGAGAATTATGTTGACTGATCGAGAGAAGAGCATTGAAGAAATGGCTTCTTGATCGAATATTTTTTGTTGTTTGGGGCAATTTTCAAGTGTGGTCGAATTATTTATTGGTTTTTTGACAAGTGGGTTGAGTTTTGTGAAAAATTGTTGGGGGCGAATTTTATGGTGTTCGTGAGGTCTTCTTTTTCTTTATTTTTATTTGTCAAGTGATCTGGGGTATTTTTGAGAGTTTTATACTTTAGGCTAATTTAATATGGTCGTTCTTTTACTTTAGGCTAATTTAACATTTTTGTTTGGGGGGTATTTGAGGTCTGAGTTGGGGAAATATTGTTGATCTTTGGGTTATTAGATAAGGGAGGGTTATGAAATTATGGTGATATTTATTTTAGTTGTCAAGTTGGAATGGTTTGCTTATTTTTGACCTGGAGGTCGTAAAGTTATAGTTATAGATATGCCTGGAGTTTAATATCTTTCGTCTAATTGGTTTGTGTTAGAGTTATAGAAGGTGACGGATTGAATGAATCCTATTGGCTAATTTTGAACTAAAATCGCTGCGTGTTTGTCAGCATGTTATTCTGAAAAATGAAAGTTTAAAATGTTTCAGAGGTGCAAAGATTATTAATTTTTAAATTAAAGCTGTTTTTGAAATTTTGACTCTCTATGTTCTGATTTGTCGACTTGTTCTTGGGGGATAATTTTTTCTGTCATTTTTCTATTTTTTCTTTCTTTTTGAGGTATATTCTGATCTAGCTTTTTTGTTTTGTTTTTCGTTGTAGTTGATTTTTTATTTTTGTTTTCGAGGTGAATGTCATGTTGTTCTTTTGTTTCATTTTCCGTATGTGGGTTATTTTGAATAACTTTTAAACCTGTGAAAGAATATAACTGAGTTAGTTCGCGTAGTGCGTATTCTTTTGGGTAATAAGGTAATAGATTGTTTCAATGTTGAACAATTTCTTTTTGGTCTGAGTCAGTGATTTTATATGTTACGTCAGTGGGTTTGGCAATTATTAGGTATGTTCCTTTACGAAGGGGTTGTAATTTTTTAGAAATTCCTTTTTGAGTGTTAAAATTAGGTATTAAAACAAATGTTCCAATTTTTAAATCGGAGGCCGGTGTAAAGCGTGAATTTATTTGTTCATTAATGTTTTGCCTTTGTAACAACTTTTTTGTTACTTTTTGGTAAATTTCATTGTGTTTTTTATCTCTATTTAAAATCCATTCGGTGTGTGTACCGGAGGCTAATTTAAGAATTTGTGGGTGATGAAAATGATCTTCATCATGTGTGTGTAAAGGTAGGTTATAACAAATTGATTCTTTATTCGGTTGACAATGACTTTGTGCATTTTTATGAGAGTTTGCTGTAAACATAATTGGTTTACGTGGCTTTTGATTAAAAACCATTTCGTATGGTGACATTCCTAGAGTTGTCGTGATTTGTGAATTATATGCTAAGGGAAATAATTTTACATCTGCTGACCATTCGGTGTATCTTGTATCATTTCCATTGATGATACATCTAAGATATTTTTGTAGTGAACGGTTCATACCTTCGGCTAAGCCGTTTGTCCAAGGTGCATGAGATGTACGTGGTTTGTGTTTGATGTTATATAAATGACTAAGTGTGATGATTTCATTATTTATGAATTCTGTACCGTTGTCTGTAACTAAAATTTCGGGTAGTCCGAACTTGGCTATCCAGTGTTCATAAAGTGTTGTGTAAGCGTAATAAGCGTTACAATGTGGTACTGGGTTAAGTGCTACATAATGTGTAAATGCGTCAACAATTACCATAATGTAGGAGTTTCCTTCAGATGATGGTGAAATTGGTCCTTTTGTATCAAATGAAATACGATGGTTAAAGTATAACCTTTGTCCTTTAAAATCTTGTTTTTGTGCTATTTGTTTTTGATTTGGATAAGGTTTATTTAGCTGACATACTATACACTCATTGCATAGTACTTTTATCCAAATTGGTGCATTTGGGAAATAAAAATGTTGTATGAAATTTGAATATGTTTTCTCTGATCCAGAGTGTCCTTTAATGTTTTGTGTATGTGAAATGTTAAAAGCTATGAGAATCATACTTAAAGGGAGACAGGGAACTGTAGATTCATTTAATTGGTATTCTAGAAGGTCTGTGTTTTCATTAATTGTTGTCTTATTAAATTTTCGAAAATATCGGAGGAGTGTTTCATTTCCTAAAATTGTGGTATCTGCCTTTACAGGTTTAGTTTTATATTTAAGCCATGATTTTAGTTGTCTAATTACTGGGTCAAGATTTTGATATTGTTTCAAGGTATTAATTGTAATTTTATCTGTTGGGAGGAGAAAAATGTTTTCAATTTCTAATTTAGATAAAGGAATTGTGTCAAGTGGGTCATGGAGGTCAAAAACTTGATTTATTGTGTATTTTGAATCATTTGTTTGTGGTCCTGATAAATTTATTTTATCAGTTAGATTTTCTTTTTCAATTAACGGAAAAAGGTCTTTTTTATTCGAATGTTGTTTTACTCTTTTTTGTTGGGTGTTATTTGTTATCGATTGTGAGTATGGAATTGGTTTGAAAGTTGATGTTCCAAGTAGATCAACTTCGTAGTGATTATTTTGGCAATCTAAGTAAAGTGGAAAGTGTTGTAGGTTATTTATCTGTGATTTTTCAATGTCGGTTTTTACTGCAAATTTGCATTCTAGTCGGGGTGATGTTTCGTTTTCTGCAAGGTAAAATTTTATATTTTTGGGTATTTCAACTGTAGTTTTACGTGTAAGTAATTCAGGTGGTGTATTTCGACTTAATGTATCTGGTAAGGCAAGATTTTTTCCTGCTGTCCAAACTATATGTAAGTTTGGAAATTTCATTAGAATTAATTGAAATCTATAAACTCGGTGATTTGGGTTTGACTTTTGTGTAAAGAGAAAAATGATTGGTTTGTGATCTGTGAATAGAACTGTTGGATGTTTTGATCCAAGAATCAGAAATTCATATTCTGTAAGTGTATAAATTATAGCTGTACATTCTCTCATTAAAGTTGAGAGTCGTAGCTCTGCTTGAGTGAATAATCGAGAATTTGCTGATATAAGGTTCATTTTATTTGTACCATTGTGTGATTGTAATAGTGCTGCGCCGATGCCAAAATTTGAAGCATCGCACATTGCATAGAATGGTTGATTTGGATCTGGAATTGTATTTGAAGTTTGTTCAGTTAGGAGTTTTTTAATTTCTTCAAATCGTGTTTGTGGTTCTGTATTCCATTCAAAATTATTTTGTTGTCTGAGTATATTATAGAATGGTCTTAAATATAATTGCATTTTATAAACGTATTTGCTTAAAAAATTCAACATTCCAAGGAATTCTTGGATTTTCTTTTTGTTTGTTGGTGGTTGAAATTTTTGAATAGCATCAATGCGTGATTTTAATGGAGTGATTGTCTTTCTTTCTATATTATGTCCTAAAAATTTAACTCGTGTTAAAAAGAAGTGTGATTTATCGGGGGCGGCCTTCAGATTTTCGTTCTGAAGTATTTTGTGATAGTGTTCTAAAACTTTAAACATTTCTTTTTTTTGTCTGTGATTGCATAAAAACATCGTCTAAATAGGTGATTGCGTTTTTCTTGAGTATTAGTGGTCTAAAAATTTTGCTCATAAAAGCTGAAAATGCTGCTGGTCCTATGGATATTCCATAGAATAGGCGGTTGAATTCATATTGTTGATTTCCAATAACAAATTGTGTTAAACGTCGCGATTGTTCATCTAGTGGCATTTGATTGTATGCACTATTCATATCTGCGGTTGTAAAGTATTTTCCGTTTATTTTTGTTAAAATAACTTGTATTGGTTCAATAGGCCAATTGCATTTTGATTCGTTGATTAGTGAATTAAGATATCTAGCGTCTAAAACTATTTTTAATGATTCTCCTTTTGCTAAGATGATAACAGGGTTAATAAATGTGTTACCTTTTGGTTGTTCTTCTTTGTTTACCGGTGAGATAATCTTGTATTGCTCTAAAATATCGAGTAATCTGTTCACTTTATCGTGTAAGTAAATTGGTACTTTACTTGCTCTTTGTTTTTTGAAAACTGCGTCAGGTTTTAACGGGAGATATAGTGATGAACTGATTTTGCCAACATCAAATTTGGATGTTGCATAGACTGATGAATATTTTATTAGCTGTTTGGCTAACTTATCAAATTCGTCTTGTGTTATTTGTGAATGTTGGAAGTTAAACATTGTTAAAAATGTCTGTTGATCCTCTGTATAGTTATTTATGTTGAATGTAGGTTTGAAATATGGGGTTTTTGTGAAATAATCTGTATTTCTTTTTTCATTACTTATTATACTATTTATGGATAATTCTTCGTTAAGAATTGTGGATTGACAAATATCTAATAATTGGAGTATATTATTTACGCGGTATGCTTTTTCATGCATTGGCTATATTGTAGCGTTGGTTTCGCAATATCCTAAAAGACCTAAGGGTAATGTTACTTGTTACGGTGTATTGTTGTATACATGTAACGAAATGATGTCTGAATTCGTATTTTTCAAATATTTTATGGATGAAATTGTGATTTTGAAAAACTTATGGATAGGTTTGAATTCAAAGTCTGACATAAAGAGTTGTTGTTTATTTTGATTTTTGTCATGTTGGTGAACTTGTTTTATTGAAAAGTTATATATGTTTCCTGATAGTGGTTTCAGGTGTTTCCGTTGTTGGTTATAAATTGGATAAAATTTTGAAAAGAATGGTGGTTGTTTATTTAATCTTTGAAAAAATGTTAGGGCTGTATTTTTTGTTTTTGTGTACTTATCTTTGATTAGTATTTTACTGTTCAAGATGTTGATTGTTGGTATATATTTCGAGATAAATGGCATTCCAATGATATTGTGTTTAATATCAGTGATATGAAATATTTGTTTAAATGGCTTATTTAAAGTTTTACTTTGCCCCATTGTTCTTGTGGGGAGAAAAAATAATTGAACTTTTCCATAGTTTACTAATGTTGGTCCTTGTGCTGTTGCTAGTTTACTGGTGGTTGCAAGAGGCGTTAATTTTGGGTGTAATGTTTTGATTTCATTCCATGTGGGAATGTTTATTATGTTTGATTCTGCTCCTGAATCAATTAAAAAATCAATTTCAAGATCTGGTGGTTGAAATTCTTGGACTTTCTAAAAGAAATGGTTTTGTCCAAATTTTTTCTTTAGGTTGTTCTTTTTGTACATTTTGATAGATGTGATTTTATTCAAGCATTTTGTTTTGTCATTTTCATTGGGTTTATTTACAGTGTTAATTTCGTTAGTTTCTTCTGCCATTTGTGTAGTATGGATGGGTTCAATATAATAATTGTGAAGGAGTTCCAATCGATTTTCATATATATGTGATGAAAAAGGTTGTTCATATATAATAGGTTCGTAGTCGTTTTCGACTGATATCATATTTATGGAGATAGTGTTTTCTGTATCACTTTCTGTGTCTGATGATCCACAGTTTATTTGATTTAGTTGTAGTTCGTTATTTCCTGTGTCGTCAATACCTAGGAGGTCTGATGTTGTTTCTTCATTTGATTGTAGTTGATTAATATGACTTTGATGTTTGGATGTACTACTTCTGTAGCGATGTTTAGAATTATTATAATGGTTATTATTTCTATGTGGTGATTAAGAATAATTTCTATATCGATTATTATAACTTGAATGTCGATTTTGTGAATTGTTTCGTGATCTGTTTTGACAATTATCGTTAGATCTGTGATAGTTTGATCTGTTATATGAGTTATTTCTTGATCGATTGTTCGGGTAATTCTGATTTCGGTTGTTCGAATAACTTCTATTTCGATTATTTGAATAGTTTCTATTTCTATTATTTGATGAGTTTCGTGATTGATTGTTTGGATAGTATTTATTTCTTATGTTTGATTGGGAACTGGATCTAGAAACAAATTGTGTTGGATTGGAATTTGATCTGGAGTAGTTATTTCGACTATTTGGTCGATTATAATGATTTTGTGAAGAATTTTGTGTATTTCTTCGTTCTGGTGATCTTCCTCTATAACTTGAGTTATATGGTGATTGATTTCTCGTGTAACTGGTGTTGTTCGGAAGTGGTTTTCCTGAACTGTTGTTACTGTACACATTTTTGTTTGGTAGATTTTGATCTTTCTTCATGTATTGATAGAATGATTTATTTGGTTCTTTATATTTTTGAGGTTTGTTGTGGTTATCCTGTTGTTTTTGTCTACATTCAGAAATACTATGTCCGTATCGTCGGCAATAATTACACCATTTTTTGAAAGATGGTTTGCCTTTAAAGTTTGGATGTTTTTCATAATAATTTAGTATTTCAGTGATTTTTTCAACTAGGTCTGTATCTGATTCCTGTATGTTGTTGATATTTGTGGTGTTTGTTTCGATTCGATTAACATATTGTAATTTCAGATTTTCTGTTTCTTCAAGTTTCATTGTAATTTCCGCTTGTTCTAGTTTGTCTACTAGTTTTCGAAAATCTAGATCGGGCTCTCGAATTGAGGAAGGATGGGATGCTCTCTTTTTTATTGCTATTTTTCTTAATTGAGGTGTTAAGGTCATCATTAAAATTTCTGTCATTTTTGTGTTTTTGTAGTCATGTGTATTTAATGAATATGCTTTTCGAACTAGTGTTTCGATACGTACTGCTAATTGTTTGATGGTTTCATTTGGTAATCTGCGAATTTCATTGCATTAAACTCTTTGTTGTTGTTTATTTCTTTCGGAGTCAAACATTTTTGAGAACTCTTGTGTAAATCTTTTCCAATTTGATTTTATTTCTATAGGTAATACTGAAAACCATTTTCGGGCTGCGCCATCTAAGGTTGTTTGTATCAACGCTGTGCGTCGATGTATCCAATTTTGAGGTAGTGGTGTATTAATTGGTTCAGGTCCTATATTTAAAATTAAATTTGCTGTTACTGCGTTTAAATAATCTTCTACAGAATATTCAGGGTCTGTTCCTGTGAATACCATTGGTGGTTTATTTGATGTTATTGATGATCCACCCATAAGGTATGGATTCATTGTCATTTGTAGTGATTCTGCGGCATTTGGCATTTGTGAAAAATTTGAAAGTTGATTTTTTGTTATTTCGTTTTGTTGAAGGTAATGTGGGAGTGGTATTTCACTTTGCATTTGAGTTGGTTGATACGAGTGTGTAATCATTGGGTTTTGTGGCTGAATTGGTTGAAAAGATTGTGTATTAGTTGGGTTTTGCATTTGTATTGGTTGTTGATTTTGTGTATCTGTTGGATGTGGAGAAAAAATTCTATGATATGTATTTGGTTTTTGCACTCCTTGTCCGCGATATTCTTGAGTATATGGTGCAAATATATCTGGTTGTAAATAATCATCATCAGATGATAAGTAATCTGTATGATGAGGTGCTTGTTTTTTATTTTTATTTTGTTGAAAGAATGGGTAATTTTCACTACGATCCTGTAGAGGATGTGAATTAGTTTGAAAATTTACTGAGTTGGTTGTTGTGATTGGGTTATCCCAATATCGAGATCTTATCTGATTATTATTATTTTTTCGTGGGGGATAGTTTGTTTTTGATGAATGTGCGTAATTATAATTGTGTTCTGCAAAAGTGTTTTTTGTGAACGTTCTTCGTGTTTTTGACGGTACTGTCATAGGTCTATATGTTTGATAATCCATATGTGAATATTTTGGAGCAACTGAAGGTTTAACGGTTGATTGTAAGGTTACTTGTGCTAGTGAAGTGTTTGTATTTTTTGGTGTTGTTAAATTTGGACGTATCGGTGAAATACTTTGTTGTGTAGTTGTTGTTGTTTGGACGATTTCTTCATTTATGAAGTGTGATGGTGTTTGAATATCTTGTTGTGTAAGATTCCTAGTTCCATTAAGGTTTTCATTGTGTATGACGGTCGAATGTAAACTCTTATTTCGCGTATCAGGTAAAAATGTATTGTAGTTTAATGGTGTTGCATCAATGGTTAATGGTACTACTCTTACATAATCTCTTTGATAAGAAATTGTACTTATTGCTTGACTTGAGATTGATTGTGGGATATTTATAAACGCATAATGAGACCATTCGGGGTCCCAAACGTAGTCTGACTGTTCTGTGATGGCGGTATCATCGTTTGAATTTTGAGGTCTGAAATTTTTTCTTGCTTGCGAAATTAAATCTATATAATGTGTAAAATAATCTATTATAAACCATGCCAAAATTTTTTCTAAGTCATGTTTTGTGTGTTGTGAAACTTCGTCTTTAGTGAAGTTTTCTTTAATTATATGTAGGAAAGTTGAAAATAGTGTGATTTCTTGTCGTACCCTTATATGTTTGGATGTCTCTGTCGGTGAGACATTTGGGATTTCATTTTCTAATATTGAAAAATAACTATATATTATTGCAAAAACTTCATTAGTAAATATGGAGTTTGCTCTTTGTGAGTTATGATATTGTGCGCTTTTAATATATTCTAAGAATACTTTTGAAAATTCTAAGTCAAGATCGTCTGTTTGAATTACATATTTGCGGTGATTCGGATTTGGTGTACTGAATTCTATGGTGTAGATTCCGTATTGTTGTGTTAAATTACATATATCTTTCAGATAATGATCAATAATTTGTCTTTTGATTTTTACATCTGGGAACTCTGCTTTGCATGGGCTGATTCCGGGTTCAAACAAATTAAGGAGTAAATTCTTGCAAAGATCGTGTTGCCCTCTATTATCGGGTGCATCTACGAGGAAGGGGTAAATATCGTCGTCATCTGGACTATCTTCACTTGGAGTGTGGGTGTGGCTCATTTTTTCGTTTAATGACTGTTAATATGTAACTATCGATGTGTCTAATTGGTTGATTCCAATTATAGAAGTGTACTGGTTTGTGTTTATATTGCTTTTTTATTCTTCTTTTTCCTCTTTTTGATGAATTTGAAGTTGTTTCTGAGTCGGAAAAATATAATTGATCGTGAATGGGACAATTTTTATCAATTGATTCTTTTAATTTATAAAGTTCATCTAAATTGCTGGCTTCTGATTCTGAAAATGCGTTTCTATTTTTTGAAAATCTTTTTCGTGTGATTTGTCTTTGTTTATTTATTATTTTTCGTTTTATTGTTAGTCGTTTTGTTCTAATATATCCAACTGTTTGTGTATGAGGTGTGATTACAAGGTCGTATTTTTTGTTATCTATTTCACAGTTGTGTAAAACAATTGTTTGTTTATTTCCTAGATTTTTGAATGACATAAGGTTTAGGATGAGGGATGCAAAAAGTTGTTAGATGATTTTTACTTTCTTAAACTGTTAGTCCTTACGATTTTTTGGTTAGCTTAACCTGGGTCTATTTGTTCAGGGTTGGAGAGAAAAGTATATCGATTCCGAAGAATGATTTTTTACTTTCTCGTGGCTAGTATAAGCTAAGGTGTTAACTTACTTAATCTTACTTAGGGGTAGTGATTGTGTTCAAGGGTTGGAGAATAGTAAATCGATCCACAAGGTTCAGGTATAATTAGAACGCAAGTAGTTCGTTAGATACTATTTTAAACTTACTAAGATTTATCCTGGGTCTGATAAGAGGAGGGTTCAAGTGAAGGATGAATATCCGAAGTTCTTCACTGTTTATCCTAATTTGAATGGTTAGTTTTGTTGAAAAATTTCTATTAGTCTTGGGTTTTTTGGAAGGGTTGGATAGTGAATCGACGTTTGAGGTCGTTAGACACTTGCTAAGTGGGTGGGGGAGAACAAAATTGTTCTTTTTGATCCCAGGATAGGCCTTGATGATCAGGTTTAAAATTTAGTGAAATAGAAAATTAATTAAGATCCAAGGATAAGCCTTGATGATCTGATTTTAAAATTAAGTGAATTTAAGTTTAAAATGGTTTAAATTTGTTTAAGAAAAAGATTTAGTTTTTTAATGATGTTAGTTAGCTTATGATTGCTGTTATGTTTTAGGTGATGAAGCTGGGACTACAGATGATTTTATGATTACTAACAATTTATTGTCATTCAACTAATTTTTGTTTGATTTTCAATAAATATTTTCCAAACATGTTTTATATAATACTGCAGAATTTAGAAAAACGATCTGAGATCTTTTTATCAATCGTTATTGTATATTAATAATTTTGTTTAGCGCCTGAAATGATCATGAAGATTGACTTCAAGATTTTATGTTTGCAAATGAAAATCTAAATTCATTGCTAATAAAATTCTAAATATAAAAGTTTGTGTTGGCTTTTGCCGTACTATCATATAACTAGATGGTAAGTTTCTACTTTGTCGTATGTCGTCTCTGGTTCGAGGTCTTCTTGCGATTCCGGGTAGTTCTGTTATCGTTCGGAATATTGGCTCTGATCTATTGAGTCGTAGAGACATTTCGATTAAGTTATCGTCGTATAACATTTTGAAAATGTTTTGTCTAAATTCTAATCTATTTTTGGTTAATTCTAAGCTATTAAGGTCTTGTTCGAGACTTATGGTCGCACCAGATGAGTTAGGACCGATGTGGTTAACTCATAGAGTAATTTCGGATAGGGTACACCGTCTGCTCGTCACGCTATCTTATTTTCGGCCGGATAGATTCGTGCAACTTCTTAGTCTAATACCGATCATAATCTTACTCTTATACTATCTAGTCTCAGGTTGTTTAACTAGTCTCTGCTAGGCTCAATAGATCTAGGGTATACTGGTTTGTTGCGGCTGCTGAAGGTCTCTTGGAGAGGCAACTAATTTCTAAGTTAAATTCAAATCTCTCTGGTGCTGAAATTACAAGTAATTTCAGCACTTACAAATAAGTGGGTTGTTAGTTAGATGGATCATGATTGGTTAATATTAAATACTTTACAGTGGTAAAATATCTAATTTATCCAATCATAAAATATAGTTTAGATCAGGTTCCAATATACCTAAGTGCATTCATAAATGCATCAATTTGTATGAATGCACATCTGTAGTTTTTAGAGAGTTTTGAGACTTTTCCTGAAAACTTCAGCAAGACCTATTTAAAAGTTTTCACTACAATCATTACTCTTAAAAAGCATAATACAAAAAAAAAACAAATCAGCTCACCTGAATACTCTCCCTCCCCTTCTCCCATCCACATATTCATCTTATAGTTCATGAGATAGTGCATGATGGCCAACTCTCTCTTTTGACCTTTGCCCTCTAGAGTCCGCAGAATATGGACTATCAATTGGGCATAGTCACTTCTGGCTACTAATCTGCCAGCTAACACTGACATCTTGGACGCTATGTTAGTCAGTAGACCATACTCTATGTCTTCCAAATCCACTCCGCTTAACTCCAGGAGTTCTTCAAGTGCAACCAGTACAGTATCTTCATCTACCTATTGCAATCAAACAATTCAAGCAAATGATCAATATCGCACGGAAATCAATCAGTGAAACCAATACACTACTTCTTTCCATAAGTGTCTTAAAAAAAGGTTTTACTAGTCACTATCACACCCGTGACAGTTCGCAAAACCCTGTTGTTTTTACTGGCAGCATATCCCAATTACCCGCTCCGCAAACACTAGCCAGAACACGACAAAAAAGCAGCTCTATAAAGAAGTGTAATAAGAATAAGTAGAAATGAGCCTCGAATTAGTAAACATTCGGCTCCATTTCGGATTCCTTTAGGTCCTCCTTGTTTCAGCCCAACTGTGTGCTACCAATTTTTTTCACATTTTTTCACGATTGCGCAGATAACTTGGCCAAATATTATGAGCACGAGCTTCTAAGTTCCATATATCGTCAAATATTGCTCTCGGGATTTTGCTGTTTCCAAACGATTAACTCCAACATCGACTTTTGTTTCGAAATTAACTACAGCAAACCATGTTGTAAATACTGTGGTTGCGCTTTTGTTGTGTAGTAAAAAAAAGTAGATATCTATCTATGAACCATGATTTCAGTTGCATGTGTGTTATCCGAATGCTTTTCGGCCAGATCTGACAAGCGCTATGACATCTGTACAGACGAATATTTTTATATCCGTATTAGGTAATGGCATGGAATTCATAGACAAAATGAATAAAGCCAGTGAGAGCAGACCTCTTGTTGTACAACCTGTTCCAGTCTACGTTTGCTTGACGCCTGATTTTTAAACTCAACGTATGTGAGGCGGCCTTGAAGATTCAAGAGCAGCCATCGCTTAGTACTCTTAGAAAGGGAGATGCTAATACGTTTTCAAAAATCGCTCAAAGGCTACCTGAGTCGAAGGCGACGGCTGTCTAATGCGACAAGTAGCGTTTTGTGACAGGGTTTCCTTAATTGAAACCATCATTTATTTTGGTATCGAATTCACTTTTTAAAGCTGTTAAAATTGATCGTGCTTGCCTGGCCCCATTCCGAGTTAAGTGTGTGTTTTCGACCAATTTTGCTATGGGAGACAACCACAAAGGAGTTCTGCGCCCAAAAACAGAAATCAAAAATCAAACCAAAAAAACTCCGTTCATTGACACATAAAAACCAGAGCTTAATTTGGTCAAAATTTTGCACCCAATATGTCCGAGTAAACTTCGCCAACTGACATTGAGAGCTATCTTGGGCGGCATCTTTTGTGTTATGTTGTGTCTACTATCTGGTTCAATCACTGCATTGTGGTACACCCTTCCACCAGCCTTTTTAGACTGACTCTTCTTCTTCGCACTGATTTGATTACTGCTACTAGAGCCATTTGCAAGTGTCTTGTTGCTGCTGCTGTTTGTGTTGTGCTTGTTTCGACTTAGTCTTCTAGTCTCCATGTCAATTATGTGGTCTTTGACGTCAGCGCCACAGTGGAACTTTTTACCTGAAAAAAAAGTACAATACATTATTTCAATACTAAAATAATAACCAATTAACAAAAGTGATATTTTCAATATTTCATTTTTAGATGTCGTTGTCCCCGATTAACTTTACAGAATTATCTTTTAAAACTCAAGAAAAAAGTTTTGTGTGATACACTTTGATAGCATTTTTTATCACATAATCTGACCATTTCTTACATCCAACACATTTCAAAACTTTTTTTGACAAATTTTTACTCTGCTTTTTCATCGAACACACTTCAAAAGTTTCATTTTAGACAAATTTTTGCTCACATCTACACTTTTTTATCTTGATTCATTTTTAACAAATTTTAGAACTCACCTATATTTTTCATCTCTTTTAAGTCTTTTTCACTAACTGTCAGCATCACATTATCTCCCAATGAGTAATTTAGAGACAAGAAGTGGTCCATAAGCAGCAGTTTCTTCAGCTGTGATCTGTACAGTGTCTCCGGGGGAGTGTCGTCTCTCACTTCTGGACTGAGGTACTGCTGGTGCGGCTGTTCCCCATAGCAGCGCACGATCCAGCCCACTTTCACACTGCTGCACATCACGTCCAGCACTTTAGCCTGAAAGGACTTTCACAAATTACACAGAGGCGAAACGGTACTTCGCAAAAACAAGTGAAAGCGGTAATAAGGAGCTCCAAAACAGACAAAAAATGCTGATATATGCTTTTAAAAAAATCAACTTAACAATAAAAGACACAAAAACTAGGGGATTCGAACTCAAAATTACCGTTCAAAAATCACTTGCCTCAAAAATTTGCCATGACGCTTTGGTTTCTACAAGTTTCCCGCATACTTTTTCTTAAACATCAGGCAGCAAAGAATACGCTTATTAAAGTGGCTATAGCTGGATACGATGCTTAGTTTTAAAATAACTGATATATGCTCGCAAGCTCGACAGAGGAAAAACTTGAAACTATTCAACTAATAACCATTAATGGCGGGTACCTTCGTATTGGCTCCTCGTTTGGTAATTCGAATGGCCAACAAAGAGGCGAAGCTGCCTCTGTGTTGCCTTTAGTAACATTTCGTTAAGTAAGAGAACCTGATTTTAGTAACATTTTAAGAAATCCATTTTTGGCCGAACATTCCCAATTTCTCTAAAATCGTCTTGGATTTTTCTAAAATCGTCTCCAATATACACTAACTTCAAGAGAAGAGAGCAGGCAAAAACAATAATAACAAGGATAGCCGGTTACTGTGCAAGTAGCACAGAATTTTCCGACCATGGTCTTTAGAAAACTACGGTTTGAATTTTTTTTTTCAAATTAGTGGTTTTTTCTGCCGTTTGTTAGTATAATACTTTCGTAAAAAATGAGTAGAAATTTTTTTTTTCAAAAATTTTTGCAGAAAATATTCGTAATTTTTGATTCTCAAAAAGAAACTAAAAACTCCATAAAACTAGTTTTACTTGCTCAAAATTAAGTTTTAAGATCTTAAATTAGGCATTTCAGCTGTTGACAGCCTGCTAGCTTGCTTTCTTCGCTCGAATTAAGACGAAAAAATGAAAAAAATCAATGTGGTTCGAATCACGACTGAAAGGGCTTTAATATGATATATCACTCAGCACAGTCCAATGATTATTTGTGGTACCTGATTTTGCGTGGAAAACAAAAAACATGAAACACCTCCGAATAAAAAGTTCCTCCCCATTTTTCAATTGGTCGGAACAATAAGAAGATTGAGGTTTGTGCGATTCGCAGAGAATCTAGAAAAGACTATCAGGCCTGTTTAAGTATATATAGTACGTTTGTACTATTTTCCTACATTCTAGACTGCGTTAGTATTTTGCTTAGCGAAGCTCATTTTTTTGCTACCCAAGGCCATTTTTGTGCCTAGAACTATATGGCCTTACAACTCATGATTAACAGTTTTTTTGATAAAAGTAACCCAAATTGAGAAAACTGGATCAATAGGTAAAATTTTTGTTTCGCTGAGAAATCTGACAAATGAATACCATTTTTAAAATTAGAAATTGGTAATGTTTTTCACTGTTTGATAGTGGTGCTTGCCTTCCTTTCAAAAAGTGAAATGAACTGAACTTAGAAAGAGATCAAAAGTCAAACCGCGAAAAAGTAAAATTGTGCCTGAACAAATTTAAAGATTTTTCCTGAAATTTTAAGAAATCGAGTTGGTAAAATTACAACAACATAAAAAGCAAATTGTGTTTCGGCCGGATATTTTAAATGCTAACATGCTCAAAATATGTCTGTTGCAACAGAAAGGCACAGTAGATGAATGAATCCATGAAAATTTTGAGTTCTGTTTGGCACAGTAGATGAGTGAAAATTTTGAGTTGTTCAAATTGTTGACAATTTAGCGCGAATACGGTTTTGTTTAGGAGCGAATTCAAGAAAAGTAGAAAACTTGCTGAGTTCATCAATTGTTCAGAAAAAATATGACGCCGCGCTGGGGAACATTTGTTTGTTTAACAAGCGCCATCAATTAAAATAGCCCTTTGAATTGAATTACTCGTAGGTGATTGCGACAGCTTAACAAATCTTTTTCGACACAGTTGAACAACTTTCTTTTTTTTTGACACGGTTGTACTTCGGCTTTTCTGTGCTGCCCAATGAGTCATGTGAACAAATTTATTTCCGGGAAAAATCTAGTATCCGATTGCACTCTCAAGGGTAATAAGAGCCAATCAAATGTGGAAAAACTTCCAATAATTTGAACTTTTTTTGCCGCTTTTTATTTCTCACCTTTAATTTCTTTAGTAATATAACTCACCTTTTGCCTCTTTTTATTTCTGCTGTTTGGATTCTCTGAGTTGTGATTGTAATTCATAGATGCCAACACACACGTCGAGTGGCTAATCAGTTCAGGTGTGTTTGTCAACAGTAACTGTTGGGAGGGGTAGAAGAAAGAGCGGTGGAAGTAACTGTCTCGGCTCACTCGGTCGTGTACGTCTACACTAAGTCTACGCAAGATGCTCTCTTTCACATCATAGACGAAACCAGTCCGCAATTCGAACCTATGTCCAACAAAAAAATTTTGGGTCTTTTATGCTAGACGGCCCGAAATTATCAATTTGTTTATTTAGCTCTTCTTACACAAAAATCTAGATACATTTTCAACCATCAGATTCGAGTATTATGATCAATTTTTCGAAAAACGAAAACAAGCATTTTTGGGCAGTGTAAAACAGAAAAGACCCATTCTTTTTTTTTACTATTGTTGCTGTTAGTAACATGCTAGGGAAATGATTATAGTTTTTTTCGCCTGAGCCGTTCTCGTATCCAGGCTCATAGACTTCGCCCAGTACAAAGCTTCATTGTGCTTGCGCTGAGCTTATAAATAAGGTTGAAAAAAATCACTCAAGCGCCATTTATTCAATGGAAACTTATACAGAGGCGAAGCTGCGCTTCGCAAACACTAGCGGAAACACGACAAAAAGAAGCTTTATTAAGTGCAAAAAGAAGAAGTACGCCTCGAATTAGTAAAAATCTACATCACCGATTCGATCTGCGACCTAAAGATTAAGAGACTCACGCACTAACCACTCAGCCAAGGACGCTTAATAAATCAAAAACACTAACCACGCATAAAGCAGAGAACTGATGCTAAGAAATTTCCATGCTAGACCGTGATAATAGCAAAAGTGCCACCAAACAATTGAAAAGTTTTATTTGCGAATTAGGTTAGAAAAAAGAAGGTTCATACTAATACACTAATTTTTGCAGGCTTGCTAGTGTAAAGAGCTTTATAATTAATATCAAAACAAAATATAAACAAGAACAGCTCGTTGCTGAGCAAGCAGCACAAAAAGTTCCGATCACAGAAGTTCCGACCAGATGTTCCGACTGCAAAAAGTTCCGCCCTCTGAACTTTGCAAAAAAATCGGAATAAAAACTAAGAGGACTACTAAAAATAACCGAAAAAGTTAGCGTCATCAAAAATTTCCTCCGACCATCGATATAAAATTTGAACTGACCTGACAATATTGTGGACAGCTTCAATTTCTCCCAGATGATAATCGTACACACAAAATGCACCTTCTGTGAACCTCACAGGTGCTGTGAAGCGACACGAGGGCACGGCGTACAGTCTCAGCTGCCTGCAATTAAGGATATCTTATATTTTAGGAATAACAATGCATCTATTTCATTTTAGAAAGAAAGAAAGATAATTTACTTCTACAAAATCAAACCACATTTAACTCAACAAGCATCATTTAGATCATTAAATTTAATTCAAATGAACTGGGAAATTTCGATAAATTTCTTCCAATCGGATTAAAGCATTTATCATCATCTGCCGATGCAAAACTTGATCCAAGAAAACTTTATCCTTTGCTGGAACTATCGTAGCGAATTCTCAACAAATTTTATCCCTCATGAATATCATGATGCTTTCATTACTAAGAAAAAATATGCAATTCTAAAAAAAATCATTTTTGTGGGGTTAATTCCTTTCTCTTCTGAATTTCAGAACTGAATTGATGTTAGAATTATAATTGCACTGAATTGGAACTATATTAATTATTTCCCTGAATTTCACATCCCTACCTATTAGCCAACAGCGCCACATCAAACTCGATGCTAACTGCCTTCACAAATCCTCTCTGCGTTTGGGTACTATGCGCTGGAACCTGATGACTTCTCACTCCACTCTCCCCCTCCCCTTTGCCATTTGATGATGACAATGATGATTCTGAAGGTATAGTGGCAACTCTTCGCACAGCATCGCCCGGCATTAGCGCCCGGTCAACCAGGTGCAACTGCAGTAAAAAAAATACAATTAACCGACTAATTTGAGCTTATGCAAAGATTGATTATTGTAACGTATCCTCACACGTCTCGCAATTAATGATGGGCGCTTTTATGTAAAAAAATAACCCAATTTGAGAAAACTGAATCTAAAGGTAAATTTCTTATTCCGCTGGGGCATCTATAAAATAAAATCCAATTTCGAAACTAGAAGTCGATCTACACTTTACACTTTTGCTGTTCGATAAAGGAGTTTGCTTTCCTTTTAACAAAGTAAATGAACTGAACTTTAAAAAAAAGTCAAACCGCGAAAAAATCAAATTTGAGCGTGAACACTTTTTTCATGCAAAAAAAAAATCATCACGACCTATACAAGAGCCTCCACTACGTTTATCGACTCTTCCTTAAAAACAAACAAAAATCATTAAAACCTATATCAGTGAAAGCCACTTGTTTTTTACACTTAAAACTCGTCTGATCCCTATGAAGTGAATGAATTACATTTAGCCATAACAAAAACAAAAAAAAACTCAATTTTCAAGATCACCTTGTTCTCAGGTACCACTTGTTCTTCTTTGGCCTTCTTGCTGCCCCCTCCTCCCGCTCGACCGTTGTGTCTGTGGTGGGTGTCTCCCCCGGCCAAGAAGGGAGTGTTGAACCATGCCACTCTCGCATAGCCTTCTTCTACCCTATAACAATCACACAACACTTCGATTAGAGGTAAGCGAACCACAACGTTAATATCTCAGTTATCGGTCCGAAGAGCGTTCGCCGAAAAAAGAAACGTTTTTTTTTGTTCAAAAACTTCGCAAAGATCAAAACATTCGAAATGTCTGACCTAAAAATCGACGAAACTACTCAAAAAACCTCCCCACTCACTTTTCTTGTGCACGGGTCACTGGTCAGAAAATGCAGCGCAAGTAAACGCTCCAATTAAAGATATATTTGTTTGCAAAATCAAAACTTTTTCTTGAACTTTTTACAAATTCTTTTTGCAAAAAAACTGTGATCCCAACTTTCAGAATTACCGAATGGATTTAATGTGATTGAGAAAACTGATATTTCTAAGCCATCCAAAAAAACGTCTTCTGAATTCATCAATTAATTAAAGACTCAAGGCGTTTCAATTAAATAGGTTGAATTACAATTCCCCTCCAAGTAAAAAATGAACTAACAATGTTGACTCAAAATATCGGATCAATTGAGCAATCTCCCAATTGAGAGTTTATTTTATATGAGTTTCGAGGAAAAATTTAAAAAAAAAAAGAATTTTTTTTTGGAAATTTTTATTTGCGCGACCATGGCCTCATCGAACAAAGCGACTTACCAGGGTTGCTGCTCTAGTCTTATATCTGAATATCAAAGACTGCTCTCCGCGGCACATTAAAATTGCTTTTTTTCCATTTAGGACAAAAAAGGGCTTTATGCGACCCAAGTCACCTTAGTTTTATTGATTCTTTTTTCACTCTGAATGCAATTTTTGAGCTTTGATATTGTAAATTTTGGCGTTCCACTATCGTTGAAGAAACTGATTTATGATTTCATATCATTCAAACTATTTTGAAGCGGTTATAAACATGTCTCAAGTACCTATTGAGCTATCCCCCCCCCACGCGCGAGAGGGGGGGAGAGATTACTCAATTGATCCAAAATATCTATCCTAAACTGATTCAATTGTTTGGATTTCAAAAACTTCGTTGAAACTTAAGCGATGGGTTAGAAACTTGACACAGGAAAAATTAAACACGCAATGTCAGAAATACATAATAACGCAATAATTACTACTACTACGACCCTGTCCTTTTCTTTCTCTTTCTCTTTCGATTCCTTTCTTTTCATTTTGCTCTCATTATTTTTCCCATCCCCACCGTCGCCATTGTCTTCACCATCGTCTTCTTCAGCTTCCACTTCTTCGTCGCTGTCTTCTTCATCTTCTGAAGATGAAGTTTCTTCGTCAAATGCCTGGAACATAGATGAGCATTTTGATTAACTTAAGATCAGCTGATTGTTAACAAGTTACGCACCTTCTTTAAAAAAAACAGTTAAAAAACTGCTCACATCATTTCAATCAGCAAAGCAAGCTAGCAGACAGAAAAGGAAGCAAAAGAAACCAGGTCGAAATTTCTTTTTGAAAAATGTTGAAAAAAAATCAAAACAACAAAATTTCCAAGTGCTTGTCTTGAATAATGTTCAGTTTGAGGAAAACAGTTTAAAACAATCGCCAGCGTTTGAACATTATGTAGAAACGATTACCAAGTGGCAAAAAGACCAGAATTGGGTAAAACCTGTTCAGTCGAAAACAAAAATGTTGTCATAAAAACGTTGAGCTATAAAGTAATGTTAATCTACACAGAAGCGAAGCAGAGATTCGCATCACTTGCAATAGAACTCAAGTAGGGAGACGCCCATTGATCCGAAATTTGAAAAATGACATTAGAAATTATAATCACAAAACAATTTCGAACAGTAGTTTTTTTAAATCTTGCAACCCAAACTAGCTGAAAATTTTTTAAAAAATCAATCCATCTCTACCCTAAAGGCGACCCAAAGTAACTCAGCTGATAAAACATGAGTCGAAACCATCTAGGCCGAATAAAACTTTTCAGCGAAAAAAAATTAAATAAGAAAAATACAAAGTCAAGCCTATTAATTTTACAGATTTGAGGATTAAATCAAAAACACTTGCTTCCAAGATGATAATTGGTGACAGCACCAGTAAATTCACCGATTTGGCAACTAAGCCAAGAAAAGGTAAACAGACAAATGAAAGTCCGATAATTCAAATTTTTTCGGAAAAAAAACCATTTCATACACATTCTGAAAAAATGAGGTCAGGCCGGGACTCGAACCCGACCTTATGGTACAAAGGTAACCGCATTAGCTCTAGGCCAAGTCGGAAGGATCCTCGAAGTTGCTAAGGTTCACTAATTAAGCAACTTCACAATTTCTTACTCTGTTGCTTACTGTATTACCTGTAAAATTGTTAACGGGAAAATTTTTAGTCCCCGGTTACAAGACACTTGTAAAAACTTTGATCCCTTTGTAAAACACAGACAAAACAAGGATAGCCGGTTATTTTGCAAAGAGCACAGGATGCTCCAACCATAGTCTTAAAACATACAAAAAAAAATTTCTTCAAATTAGTGTCGTTTTTTTCTGTGTGGTGTGATGGTAAACTCTGACCGAAAAATAAAAATTAGTTATATTCGACAGTCATATTCAAACAGTTCAATTAGAAAAAAATTTCTGTAGAAAAATGACACAATAGAAATAAATATTTTTTTGCAGAAGTTTTTTGAATTTTTGACTCCCAAAATGGCGCTTGAAAAATTCAAAAATTAAATTTACTCGATAACACTAAATTTGCACAGCTTAAATTAAGCATAAAAAAGCTATTGCAAGCCTGCAAAACTTATTAGCTCGAAATTCGTTTTTTTTCGCGACACTGAGAAAGTTTTTTCAAATTTGTTAAAAGCCGTTCAAACTACGACTGAAAGGGCTTTGATACCGATGATTATTTGTGATACCTGAGTTTAAGCGGAAAAAAAAAGAAAAAAAAACACCGGCATTCAAAGTTCCTTCACAATTTTCAAATGGTCGGAACACGAATTTGGCCACTTAACCGATATAACATAACAATAGAGGCCGAATAAAGCTTTCGAGCAAAAAAAAGGGAAAGTAACAACACAGAGGCAAAGCTGCGCTTGTCAAACATTTGCGAGAACACGACCAAAAGCAGCTCTTTCAAGTGAAATTAAAAAAGTAGAAATGGGCCACGTATTAGCAAAAACTCGGCTACGTGTCGGATTCCATTCTGCGACCTAGCAATCTAACCACTCAGCCTAAGCATAAAGCCAAATTATGTATAAATTATGCATTTCAAAAAATTGCTAAATACACTGAGCTCGAAAATTTCTGAAATCGCGCTTTTTATCATTGTACTGCTGTTTAATACAAAAAACTTTTTTCGGTTCATTTAATGAATTAAAAATGCACCATCTGTGTTAAGTTTTTACTTATCAAATGATAAAGCACATATGACAATATACTGCTACCGCAGACTACCGATTCAAAAGTGCCACAAAAAGTAGCACTTTTATTAGCGACTTAAGTTGAGAAAAAACTTTCAGTTACAATGAAATTGCTTACAGAAAATGAAAACTCCGCAATTAGGCAACTGAGTCTAGGCTAAAAATCTAAAAAAGGCAAGAAAATTCCACTTTTATAAAGGCTCTGGCCGAATTCAACCATATGGCCATCGCCATCCCCAGGTGTGGTCGTTACCTCAAGGCTAAGTGTGCCGGCGAAGCTGAGGAATTTGAATTTATTACAAATCAAGCTATAAAATGATTCAAGTGATTTTGTTAAACAAGTTGATGAACTGAAAAAAAAATGATGTAGTCACGCTTCATAAAGTTTGCTAGATGCAAACGTAAAACTTAATTGAATATCTTGATTGAATGCAAAAACTCAAAAAACCGCAATCTGTTATTAAGAAAAGGATATATAAAATTTTCCTATCATGCTTTCTTCTATTTAAAAAATGAGCATGAAGTTTGACAGTTTTGGATATTTCTATTTTTCTTTTTAAATTTCAAGGTTATTTAAATAAAACCTTAGCATGTTTTATGTGCTGAAATTGATCTGGAACACGCAGAGGAACAGTCGCTTCTTGAAAAGAATGTCGGAAAAACGACTGAGTTTTATCTGAGCAGCTGTTGTTTAAAAAGTCCATTCATCTAACTGCGCTTGCCTGTGTGACTACACCGAATCGGACTGAAGATCCACTTTGTTCACACACTATGTCTTCACTACCCAGCCATCGTCGCCCAGTCACACCCCCACCGCCACCTCCAACCACGCCCAACATAGTCGAACAGAACTGTTAGAGAACAGTTGCTTTCGTATCTTTCTTCACCTAAATAGAAAAAAAACAGTTTTTCTGTCTATTTCAGTTTGTATTGCCTTGAAACAAAACTTGGTTAGCTCAATTATATTATATTTAAACCATAAAAACCAAGTTAAAATATACAAATTTTTTAGGATTGAGAAACGCTAAAATCAATTTTATTACTAAATCATTTGCTGCACTGAGAGGTTAAGAACCGCACCTTATTCAGCTATTTTGCGAGAAAAGTGTAAAAATTGTGACTGTTTGGATAGAGAAGTTTAAGTTAAGAAAAGGGTTTTCACATTACAAAAATTTTACCGAGAACGAGATATTTTCCCCTGATAAAATGAGCATCAGCTAGGACTAGTACTTCATAAAACTATCGACGGGTATGGCACTTTAAACATATCCTGGTTATTTTTCTTTGCAATTTTGGTCCGTTAAAAACGCGTTTAGACTTCTGCAGATATAATTGGACAATTATGCAGTATAACATATCCGACACATGCCTAGAAAATTGTAGAAAAAAGCCAAAAAATGTTTGAACAATTTTAGTTTCGAATGGTGATTAGAAAATATATCAACTTAATCTGCTGCAAACTCAGAAAAAATGAAGTCCATATTTTAAACGAGAAGTCAGTAATAATTTTCACTTTCTTAATTATAGAGGGAAATTCACCTTCGCACCTTATAGCACATGAGCTTCAATTGAACTCAAAAATGCACATATACTAAAGTTCATTCAAAAATGTCTTACTTTGTATGATGCACTTCTTTTGCCCTTCAAGTTACATTAAAAGTTGACTAAGCCGACAAAACATAAGCAGACAAACCAACTTTTCCCAGAAATAAGTTTTCATTTTCATACCTACTCAAAAAAAGTCCGGCCGGGACTCGACACTCAGATCTTAGGAAGAGTCCCTCTGGACCAAGCGGGAAGGAGTCTGGAAGCTCTTAAGGTTCACTAATAAAGCAATTTCAATTTTTAAAAGATTTGTAAGAAAACTTGTGTACGGATAAAAAAAGACTTAATACCGATTACAAGACACTTGCTCCCGCAAATTTAAACACAGAGGCAAAGCTTCGCTTCGAAAACATTAGCGAAAACCCGACAAAAAGCACCTTTATAAAGTAAAATATGAAAAAGTATGAATAAGCCTCAAATATGCAGAAATTCGGCTACGTCAGAGATTCGAACATGCGATCTTCAGATTAAGAGCCACACACACTAACCACTCAGCCACGGAAGCTTAATAGCCACCAGAAGATAGAAGATTAAACACTAGCCACCAATAAAGCAGAAAACAGATGCTACGCAATTTCCAATGCTACTGTGAAATTTCCAAATAAGTGAACACTTTTATTTGCGAGTTAGGTTAGAAAAAAAGAAGGTTCGTGATAACGTGTCAAAAATTTGATGTTAAATTATGATCAGAACATAAATTTCGAAGCGGTAACAAAGCCGAAAACATTAGAACACACCAGTTGAGCTGACAAAAAACGTTTTCATAAAAAAATTCAAAGGCCTACTTTATCAAAAAGAAAAGGGTTAATTACCCAATTTCCAATAATTTATCTTCAAATACAACTTCGCTAAATCCAAAACAAAACCGTGTAATTGATGTTTCTATGTTTTTGAGGAGAGCGGTGGAAAATCCCGAAAGTATTTTACGAGGGGGTGGGAAACTGGAGAAAAGTCATGGCTCATTTCTGGTTTTCAATTACTCTCATAAAATTACCATATAAATTTGTTCGAAAATTTGGCCCTTTTCCAGTCCACTCTTGATTTTTTCCGGAATTCGATTCACGGAAGACTTTTGATATTTTAAAATGTACTACATGTCAGCATGAACTAGTGACCCAAATAAACAAATGTTTCTTATGTATAAATTACCGTATGAACAGTTTTTAAATTGGGATTTTACGAGGGGTGGGGAAACTGGAGAATGGCCAAATACATTTCTCATACAGCAATTTCCATCTAATAAAGGTTGTACAAATCTTTTCACATAGTTCAAGCTGCCATGTTTTACTGCCGTTAATAATATCAGAAATATTTAGAAACGCTTCATTCAGGCCTTTAATTTTTGTCTACCAAAATGTTTTTCTAAGCTTTTCAAATCTTGATAAAAACCCTATTAGACCAAAAATTCTGCACCGCATGTCAATTTAAAAAAAAACTGGCAAAAAAGACGTTTTTAGGCACTTTTTGTGATATTGTGACAAGCCCCTACATTTGAATGAGTGAGCCAAAAGGTAATCAGTCTTTTTTCCTTTCAAACCACCACCACCCTCCCCCCCCCCCCCCATACCTCGAAATGAACATCAATTGGCTCTTTTCCGGTTTCCCACCACCTCCTAAAACTACAAAACAAAACTGTTCAAAAAGAAGTGATAACGTGTTGTATAAGAATGTCCACCAGTTCACGCTGACACGTGTTAATGCAGTTTATAACATGAAAAGTCATCTTAGTTTGACTTTCATATATTGATTTTCAGAAAAAATCAAAGGGCGACTGGAAAAGAGCCTATAAAATTGATGATGTAACTAGTGGTTGGAGATGAGCCGGGAATCCAGTTGAAAATGAGCCGGGAATCCAGTTTTCCACCCTCCAATAAAATCATAATAATTTGTCGTTGAATTCTTCGCACGCCAATAACAATTTCTTGCAAATTAATCCCACTGACACGCTTTAACATAGTTTATTTCAGCAGAAATCATTTCTAATAATATTCAGAAAATCATATTTCTGCAAAAATCCGAAAAACGACTAAAAAAGAGTCATGTTACATTAGTAACATTGGCTCTTTTCCACTCCCCCTCCTTTAAAATCCAGTTTTGAAAACTAATTTTACGTTGTCATAATGTGATGAAATTTTGCATGGTGAACAAACTTCTATTGTGAAGACTTTTTTTCTTCCTATCTTACATCGTAACATCACGCATTCCGCCATAATAAAATGTAAGAAATATAAAACTAATACAAAATGAAAATTTGAAAATGCAGCCGGGGGGGGGGGGGGGGGGGGGAATGAACATAAAAGATATCAGTTTGAGTAGGTGAACAAAAATCATAATATATAAAATATTTTTGTTTATTGCTAAAGTGAAATGAAAGGAGTCGCTAAAACTTTTTAGAACCATCTACCTACCCTATGCAATCAGAAGAATGATGCTAATGTTCCGGAGGATGATTTTCGCCCATGAAAGTACTACACAACCACTACATGCAATGTGATAAGATAGAATAGACGCAGGTCGAAGAGTAGCTCTGAAGTGATGATATCCCAATTAATATATTTTCTTCGATGTTCTTCGGCAATCGGATTCTGATGCCGTGAAAATGGTTGCAGCAAGAAGTTATTTCACTAACTCAGTCCACTCCGGTAATCGTAGAAAGATCTTCTCAGCTACTCTCTCGTGTCGTAACGAACATACAATCTCAAGAATAAACAGTTTATTGTGTCTTAAATTCCATCACAGTCAATTCACAATTCAAATCTGAAAGACAAGACCAAAACCAAGCACGTGCACATTGAATAACATAGCGCAACACATCCGTGAAGGACAAAACAGGACAGTCATGCTCTATCTGACAAACACGTTGGCGAAAAAACTTTACCACTGGGGCTCATCTGGTCATCATCTTCCCACCCAAACAAAATAGGCTCTTTCCCCACTACAACCCCTACCACTGGACCTCACCTCTGGCACATTATAAAAAATTATAGCCCAATAGTTGAGCACAGTAGGACCACTTAACACCAGGCAATTTGCATTTTGCAAACACAAACAAAAATTGGACACAGAGGTGAAGCTGGACTTCGCACCACTCGCGATACAACGCACAAGAAAAATCAAATAATCGGAAATGTCGAATAAATTAGATCTATCATAAATGAAGCTACTTTTTTCTAGATCTATCATAACAAACATGCCGAGACAAAAGAATAATAAATTAGCATCGGAACATAATTGGTAACAAAGCCGAAAAATCCTTGGCAGAAACCTTTTAAAAGTCGGAAAAAATAAACAAGACTAGACATGAAAAATTAATAATTCCCCCCTCGCCCTCAAAACAATCAAAAAACTTTATTTGCTTGTCAAATGAAACAATATGAGACAAGTAAACCGATATAATATACCCCGAAACCTATTAAGCACAAAAAAGGAAAATAAAAAAGCAGAAAAAATTCAAAAAAATGGCTCTTTTCCAGTTCCCCCCCTTTGATATTTTCTGAAATTCAATATGTGAAAGTCTATTTAAAATGACTTTTCATGTTATAAACTGTGTTAAAACGTGTGAGTGTGAACAAGTGAACAAATTTGTACAGCATTTTCAACATGCAAAATGCCGTGTGAACAATTTTTGAAATTTTTTATTTTTACGAGGGGGCTGGGAAACTGGAAAAGAGCCAAAAAAGTTTAAGACTAATAAGAAGTTATTCAGCCCCCCTCGCACTCAAAACACAAACACGCACAACAAACTTTTTTCGCTCATCGGAAGACGCAATACGAGGCCACTATGCGGATAATATAGGCCTAAACTCAACAAGCCGGAAAAAAAAACAAAAAAGCCGAAAAAAATTGTTGTCAGGAAAAATTTGAACTATAATTTCTATTTTCTATTAAGATTTTTAGCAATTTGTGCGATCCAGAAGTGAGCATTAAAAATATGATTCTATTGAAAGAAATAAAGGCACTAAGCTGACAAAAACTAGGCCGATTTCAATCGGACAGAAAAAAGTTTTTAAGCGAAAAAAAAAAAAAAAAAAAAAAAAATATATATATATATATATATATATATATATATATATATATATATACGATGTCAAGGTGTAAAAAATTACAAACGAACGTCAAAGGTAAATCAGATCACTTAAAACGACAAAAATGAGAAAAAAAAACTTAAATTCAAAAGAGCGATTTAGTTGGATGGTAGGAACCGGAAGCTAAGCCGGATGGTAAAAACCGGAAACAAAAAGCGAAAATTAAGCCGACACAAAAAGTAAATCGAAAACGGCAAGCCGAAAACTCAGAAAATACCAAAGAAATATCATTAAAAAAATTGAACTGCGAATTTGATGGAGAAACACTAATAGGGATGCACAGTGGGAGTAACAATATACGCACCCACTGCATGCATGTACTGCATGCTGAAATCTGTGGACAAAGCTGTTCACGCGAAAAAAGTCTGGTACCCATTTGCAATACCCTTGCTTATCACAAGGGTAAAGGATATACAAAATTAGGTGAAAAAAATAGCTTTGAAAAAAAAAATTATACGGGATTCAAACTACTACCTCGCGAATCTAGTATCGAATAATTTGCAAAAAGGGATAGTTGAGGAGATCCGATAAAACAACCGCCTTAGGGCACGTTTGGCGCAATTATAGTGTATCTTACGAAGAAGCGCGCGTCGAAAAACTCAATTTCTTGGCTAAAAGCCACAAAAATTTGCCTATAAACAATTTTTTGGTCTGTTTCTTATTCACGAGTTGAAGAACTCTAAAAAGCATTGGCACGCCGCCGAGTGCGTTCGTGAACAAAGGAAAGAAAAAATATGCACGATGATGAATTCTAAAAATCAGCCGAGAAGGCTGCGGCGGCGCGGGCTACTCCTTTTTAATATCAGTAGCCATATTTTTCCTAAGGGTCTCTCCTCTTTGGTACTAATTAATGACATCCTTCTCTGTCCGACCAACCTTAAAGTTTTTCTCAAAACGACTTTGACGCAAAAAATATTTAAAAAATCGAGGGAGAGCTCGCGCCAAAAAAATTACTGCAGCTGAAAAAAACTCTGCTGCACCTTCTATTCCACTCATGAAAAGGCCGCGATCATTCAATAACTTTAAGAACCTTTTGGAACCCGCATCGAATAATGAAAAAAAAAATCGTGCATTTTCAAGTCAATTTGATTGACATTGAAGCTTGATCGGCAGAACTATAACATAACATATTTAGACACCTCATTTACACAGAAAGTAACTTAAAAAAATTACAACTCACAAATGAGGTAAATAGATCATTTTTATTGAAATTATGTCGATCAGGTTTCTATGTCATTCAAAATTACTTGAAAATACACGGATCATTTTCCATATTCCGCATATGGTTCGAATGATAGAACTTTTCCACAATTTTTTTACTGGCATCCTACAGTGTACAAGTTGTCGAACAATCGCCAAACACGCTTTTAATTAAATGGAATTTCCCTAAAAGAACAAAAGTAGTATTTGACCTATTGTTTCTTGTTGTTACTGTTTGATACTTTGCCCTAAATGGAACCCCTTACAGAGAAGCGAAGCTGCACTTTGCAAACACTATAGTGAAAACAGCAAAAAAAGCTCCTAAAAAGGTAAAAAGTGAAATAAACAAAAGGGTATTTACACATTTCGAACACTAGCCACCAATAAAGCAGATACAACAAATGCTACTTAATTGCCAACACTATAGTTCTAACGAATGAGATTTTTTCTTTGCGAGTAAGATAACCTACGCGCGCATGTGTAAATATGTGAACAAACTTTTCATGGGACACGCACAACTAGAACTGCAAAAAAAACATAACCAACAGACTGGAAAAATGTCAATAGCACAAGTAAACCAAAAATCTGACGGACTTGATTTCTTTTGAAAAAATTCCAAACTGAGTTTCAAAGAAAATTATGTTACCTTAAATTTTCAAAACAATAAAGAACCAATTTGTATTACCATAAAGCTATTTTAATTTCAAAAAAGTTTATGATTTATCTTTTAGACAAAACTAATTACTTTGAAAAAAATGACCTATATCAAAGAAAAAACATTGTTTCTTAAATCTCAGCGCGAAAAGATAGTTTTGTTAAAGTCGAATGGTCGTAGTATGAAAAGATAATAAATAAGTTGTATTTTCTTAGTCCAACTGTAAAGCATTAAATCGAAATCTTACTGCGCTGTTGTATTTCAGATCGGAACAGACGTTAGAAATCACAAGGTCAAAGGAGCAGGTCTCTAGACAGAAAGAAAACAATTGATGGCATTTACATAAACTTAAAACTGGTCCCTATCTCATTCGGGCAACCACAAATAAATTTTAACTTGTATAAAATTTATCAACTTGTAATGTTATCCTTTCCAATTCATGTTACAGATCAATGTCAGTTTTCTTTGAGTTTTTCGGCAAACAGTTTAACTAGAGTTTTTAGGCCCACCTGCCAAACCTCTCGTTTAGGTTTTCTTTTCTTTTCGGTCTGCGTTATGTTACTTGTTTTGGATACGATGAATCATAACACCCCCCATCTTATCAACGCCACGTCGCTGTCGCGTTGATTTTCTTGTCCCCTCTGCGTTTTTCTTCCGACCTCCTTCGACGGTCTTTGGCGTTCGCGTGGCCACTGTATCCGACGGTTCAACTGTATCCGACGGTTCGATTACGTTTTTACTCGCCGCCGTTTTGTCCGCATCGTCCTCCTCGACTGTCCAATCGCTCATGTCATTCTCTTCACTCTCGTCCTCGCTATATTCTACAATCCTTGGGTTTGCCGCCTTTTTCGCCTGTCCCATTGCAAGTTGATCCTTTTCCGCTTTCCGTTTGAGTTTCGTCGGTACACTTGGACCCGGTATGCTTCTTGCGGATTCACTTGGACCCGGGGTGCTCTTTTCGATATCACGTAAACTCGGGGTGTATTTCCGGTACTTGCTCGGACCCGGGGTGCACGCTTCGTAGAAATCCTTGATTTGGCTTTCCTCAGCCGCTGTTCTAAAAGAAACACCACTTCGTCTTAATAACGCCCCTTTTTCCATTTTCACAGTATGGTCAGTTAACTTATCGATTTTCAATGGTAAACGTTTATACCTTCTTGGATCCTTGGGGTCTGTTTTCCCCGTTTTCTGGTAGACTGTTGTTGAGCTAGCCTTGGGCCGTTTCTTTCCTCCTGATTGTTTTGAAACTTTATCAGCCATCTCAGTAGCCTTGGGATCCCTGTCAGTTATCTCATTATCATCCAAAATCCTTGGGGTTTTTCTTTGCTCAGGTGCGTATACTAGGTCGCTTCTCTTTTCCCAGTCCAGGGTCAGCTCCACCTCAGGGAGATTGCTTGCCTTGTCTAAACAAGATAGCTTCTGATTAACAACCTTATTCCAATTTAGATTTTTCAAAGATGGTGTCTTTGTTAAGTTTCGAAACGCCGTATTTGCTTCTCTTCCATGATATGCTTCAAAGGGTGTTAATTTAGTCTTAGAATGTGGCACAAAACGTAAAGCGCTGAGCGCTCGAGATATCATTTCCCCAAATTTGTAACTTTTATTTTCCTGAAGATAGGTGAGCACGTAATTTTTTATCGACCCAATTGTTCTTTCGACCATTCCCGTTGCGCGATGGTCCTTAACCGGAGATTTTATTAGTTCAATGCCTTCATAGTTACAGAAACTCTGAATTTCATTCGAGAAAAACCCCGTTGCCTGATCCATATGCAACTTCCTTGGGTGTCCGTGAGTGTTGATGTACTTCCTTAGGAACTTTAGGACATTTTTAGATTTATTACTTGAGCATATATATGCTGACGGCCAGTGCGAAAAAGTATCCACTGCTACGAGTACATATTTCTTTCTACCCTTTACATAATTGACTGGGCCCCAGAAATCTAATTGAACCAAATCGTTAGGTTCTTTAGGTACATAAGTTACCCCAATATCACTTTTTGGGATATCTGGTTTTAGATTTTTACCTGCTTCTACGCAGCATTTGCAGTACTTTGCCGTTGCGGCAATATTTCGATGCATCAACGGGATCCACACATCCTTTGCGGCCGCGAACATTTTATCCCGACCATGGTGTTGAAAGTGTAGTCTGTTGAGAACTGCGGAAGACATGTCCTTGGGTATAGCTAATCGGCCGTCCATCCACAAACAGTTGTCCCGTACCGCGAAGTCATTGTAGTGTTGAGCGTAATATGGTCCTAGTTTAGTGATGATTTCTCGGGCTCTTGGGTTTCTGTCTTTGATCGCGTCACGTATGGTCTTCATGATGGGGTCCTTCTCCAGATTAGCCTCGACTAACTTTAGACTCAAGATTTCCGGGTGTTCCAATTTTCGGACAACTTTACTGTCCGACGGTATTATGGAGTACACCCATTTATCGTTCTGGACTAATGGGTAGGATAACCCTGGGAATTGATGAGGGAATGAGATAATTGTGTTGGTTTTCTTCGAATTAACTTGTTTTCTATCGATAATTTCGGGCGGTATTAACTCAATATCCGAGTCCGAACTGACAGAACTGAGACTGGGGGGCTGATTTAAACGATTAAGTACAAGGTTAAGATTAACGTCTCCAGAGTTTGTCGAGGTATTTACAATAGCAGAAGTAATTTGATCTTGTTTGTCAGGTGAATTTACTGAGATTTTACTATTCATGTTATTCATATCTTGTAATTTGCGACTTGAAATTGCGTAGCGAGAACGATGTCTGAATTTTCTTCTTTGATATTTGCATATTTCCGCCGGTATGCAAATCTCTTCAATCTGATTGGTCAACCGTCGGTTGCATGAAAACACGCCCTCTAGTGAGCGTGTACTCTCACTGTGAGTATTTGCATAATCACTTGTTCTTGAATTCTCATTGGATGCTACAAATGTCGTTATGTCAAGGCATGACTGATCGCCCTCTACCGCCGGTATTGGCTTTAGATATTTCACGTTTTGACCCCTAGGCTTCATTTGAGCCTTAGGATTTAGTGCTTCATTTATCATTTTTATTTTCGCTACTACAAAGCTTTCATCGTAACGACTGGTCTCGGGTGCTGCTGCAGATGGAAATCGGGACAAGTAATCTGCCATTCCCATTTTTGACCCCTGTCTGTGTTCAACTTTAAAATCGTACGGCACTAAACGATCGTACCAACGCGTTAGTCGGCTGAAAAACGTTTTATTTCCTTTCGGAGATGAATTCAATAACGTTAGCAGAGCCTTATGGTCCGAAATAACTGTGAAATAACGGCCATATATGTAATTTCGAAAATACTCCGTAGCCCACACTACCGCAAGTAATTCTAATTCGTTCGTGGAGTATTTTTTCTCCGCAGGGTTTAGGTAACGCGATGCAAACGAAATGGGATGCCACCCTGAGGCCCCATACTGTTCTAATACGGCCCCCAAACCATCGTGACTAGCGTCACAAATAATTCTAGTCTCCCGGTGAATGTCGAAATGTCGTAACTCGACAATGTTTTTCACTAGCGATTTTAAATGTTGGAATGCATTTTCGCAAACATTAGTCCAAACAAAATCGTTGTTTTGGCTTAGTAGTGGCCTTAGCGGTGCACTTAATTCTGCGAGTTTGGGTAAAAATTTGTGTAAACTGTGAAGTGAACCCATCAGTGATTTCAACTGTTTTCGTGATTTGGGGGTTTTCAGGTCTTCAATTGCTTGTGTTTTCTTTACTAAGGGTGTAATACCACTTTCCCCAATTCTAAATCCGAGCCACTCGCACTCTGTTTTCGCAAATTCGCATTTCTGCAACTTTAAAGCAACATTAGAAATATCCAGCTTTTTCAATATCTTTTCGACCAATGCGATGTGTTCGATCTTCGTTCCTTTCGAAGAAATTAAGATATCATCGATGAACGCGTTAGCTTGAGGGAACTCTTTAAGCAAATTATCAATTACTTTTTGGAATTCCGCCGGCATTGATGTCAACCCGTAAAATCCGTTTTTAAAATGATACGTTCCTGTGGATTTCCCCCCAACAAGCGAGAAATTGCATTGTTCGCTCGTTTTTTGTTCTAAAGCGACTTGTCCATACGCATATGTGAAATCCAATGTTGTAAAATATACATTCCCCGCTTTTTTCTCCGCAATTATCTGGCTTACTCCGTCTATTAATTCGTCAATATTTGGCATTTGGTACTTATTTTTATGTACCTGCTTGTTTAACTCTCTTGACTCCAATGCTATTTTTATACTTCCATCTTTTTTTACTGTAATTACGATGGGAGAGACGAAATACTTATCTGAGCATTCTTGTAATTTTACGATATGCCCTTCATGTATTAGCCGATGGATTTCTTTATCCACCTTATCTTGCAGACTAATCGGCACCCTGCGTCCTTTTTGCTGTATGGGTCTCAAATTGTCAAAAAATTCGGCTCTTACTTTTGCATTCCGGATTTTCCCTATCCTAGTAAACAAATTTGGGTACAACTTACAGAAGTATGTATGCAATTCGTCATATTTCTCCTCCTCTTGACTGATCCCTTCCCCTGTGATTCCCATCACTTTCTTCCGTTGAACTAACTCGAGACCCAGGGTGCCCATAAGATCCCGCCCCAGGATGGACTGATGGTTCCCGGATATAACCGACACTTGTGCTGGTGCCGCCCAGCCGTTTAATGACATCATCACTGTTATCTTCCCCAGTATGTTTATTCGATTGTTGTTATAATCCAGGAATTCGTCTTGTGACGGTTTTAGTTGGATATTTGCCTTACCCAACGTTGCTTTTAGGTCGTTAATGCTAAAAATGGTCACTGGGGATCCACTATCGATCCACAACCACATTTTCTTCCCTGCTACTTCAACTTGCACGCGGGCCCCAGGGAGCTTTAGTTCGGATTCGTTCCTCTTCCTGTGTATTGACATTACCATGTAATCGTCCGATCCCGACGTCATGGATTCGTTTTCCCCGCACCCCTGCTGATTGACCCACGACACTGGATCTTCGTTCAAGTCAGTTACGTTTTGTGTACTTTGTTGATGCTCACTCTCCTCCCTAACCAGTCCGACTCGTCCTCGTCCCCTCCAATGGTTAGTACCTCTTCTAACTCCTCGGCATGTTCGTTCAAAGTGACCTAATTTTCGGCATGAATTACATGTTGCTCCTCTTGCAGGACAGCTCGCAATATGCTCCAGGGTAAAATTTGGTGCGTCGCAATTGTAACACCTACGATTATTTCCGCTTCCTCCACTACTACTCGGTCCTTGGGTGTATCCTCCACGTCCCCCGCGTCCGCGACTTCGAAAAAATCCTTGTCCCCTCCTTATGTTACTCACCGGTTCTTGTTTTATTGTGATAGCCGGAGCTGTTGAAGCTGGTCGTCCCGTATACGATTTGTATGCGCGTTCCCCGCGTTCGTATGACAATGCGATCCTGTAGACTTCTTCAGGTAATTTTGTTGATCGTGATAACTCTCGTTGGCAATCAGACTCCCGCATGTTCATAATGAAAATGTCACGAACGTTTTCGGCCGCATTTGCAAAATCACATCTACCTGCTAGGGCGCTTAGTTCCGCATGGAACTTTTCGAACGTTTCGTTCTCACGCTGTTTCCTTCCGTAGAAAAGACCCCGTTCATGTGTTACATTCCTCTCTCTTTGAAACACGTTTTGCATTTCATCTAGAACCCGTGGGTACCGTGCAGTTTTGATGTTAACCGTCGGTTTCCGAGCTTTGAATATTCTTTGCGCCTCGTCTCCGATACATAGATATAGATTAGACTTTAACTTCTTTTCTGAATCGAGACGGTTTTTCCCATTTACTTCTTCAGGCAACGCACCGACGGCCGCCGCATTTAGAGTGTCCGCAAAATAGAAGTCATCGGGATCAATATCGTACTTTGCGATCATCCCCCAGTGAAACTTGACTATCCACTCTTCCCAATAGACTGGAGGTTCTGGTGTTCGTACTTCCCAAAAGGCTACAATGTTCAATGGATTTTTCCCCCCTCCTTTTTTCTCTGCTGGCTGCGCCATGTTAAAGTCGAATGGTCGTAGTATGAAAAGATAATAAATAAGTTGTAATTTCTTAGTCCAACTGTAAAGCATTAAATCGAAATCTTACTGCGCTGTTGTATTTCAGATCGGAACAGACGTTAGAAATCACAAGGTCAAAGGAGCAGGTCTCTAGACAGAAAGAAAACAATTGATGGCATTTACATAAACTTAAAACTGGTCCCTATCTCAGTTTACGTGAAAAAGCCGCACGACCTAAACCAGTGAAAACTCTTTTCATTATGAAACACAAAAAAAAACAACCTCTGGTTGGGACTGAACATGACTGCTCATCCGCACGGCACAACACAAGGACTCTGGGTGACAGGCTACACTGTTCACTGACCAATCACACAGCCCACTCAAGGAGTCCAAAACAATCTTTCTTTTCCCTTCATCAAATGATGACCAGTTTATTACGTCTCATTCAAAGCTTAATTTATTTTTTCTAACTAGATTGTACTGTCAGTTCCATGTTCAACTTTTTCCACGAATCAACACTTTTTGACCTAATCTAGTCAAATATAATTTTTTCTAAACCTAACAGTTTGAAGATTTAGCAAATTTTTGCTTCATGAACTCCCTTTTAGTTACTATCGGTTCATTAAATTGATCTGTTTAACTGATAGTGGAACTACAATAAAACTGGTCATCATCGCGTTCGTCAAACACGTTACTTGAAGTTTCAGTCGAGTTAGACTCCTTTTGGTCAGTTGGCGGCAGAATGGAAGAAGGAGATAGCACCTCGATCTGATTCTCTTGCTTCTCGTGGAAACTTTCACAGTCTTCAATGATGCTTCCGGCTCGATTGGAACAGTCAATTCTGCTATTAGGCGGCATATTTCGTCGCTTTACAATTATAGGTCCATTTGACGAATCTGAACAAGAAAATGAGAAATCAGCTGAACCTTCCCTACTTACACAAGCTTAAATTTTACACTGTAACCAGGTGTTTTGCATGGTTTTGAGTGGGTCCAAATTAAATCAAATCAGGGCAATCAGTACACAAAACTGCATTTCGTAGCAATCGGACGATAGAACAAACGTTTTACAACAACCAAAAAGTCACAAATAAGAAGGGAAAAAGAAAGAGCCGAAAAATCATTTCAGCTCTTATACAACTCCCTCACCTGAAACTAAATTGTTCCGCCTTTCTCAGATTGTTCCAATTTTTCAGGAAACGATGGAATATTTATGCTCGGTGTGCTTCTTTCAAATTTTTTGATAGAATGTTAATACCATCTGAAATTTAGTAATTTTAAAAACACAAAATGTAAATTATCGAAAAAATCTTGTTCACAAACCATTTGATTCAGAATTTGCTGTTATATGCTTCAACAAAATGTTCACGCCTTCTTTTTTCAAAGTCTCCACATTTAAGTTGTGCACTATGATCACATGACCATTGACAGTAGTAAGTATCATCTTCAGTTCATTTGAGTTCTGTCTATGTTGGTGGAAAATAGGCGACATTGGCGATGGCTTAGGAGTGATGGTCATACGACAAAGAGGCTCTACTCGCAACACAAGTTCACTCATTCTTCTTTCATCACTTGCAGACGAGTCGCCATTTCTGAAGAAAAGAATTGTTGCTCAAATATTTCGAGGTGTAACGACAGAAAAACATGATGGCAAAACCATTCAAAAATGGCAAAACTCAAACATGCACCAATTCGTTTTCTCTTGAGTGATTCTTGATAAAACGTTAATAGTTCAGCTTTTTGAACTGAAGCATAATGACTTTTTGAGTCGACTCGTTCCCCTCAACATGAAAAATCATCTGTATTATGTACATATTATGTATTATGCTCAGCTGTTTTATTTTGCATATTCATGCATGAAGTCCAAATATATTCAAATTCACTTTATTAAGTCATGTTCAAATTGTTGTAACAATAAGACAACGGGAATGAAACGTTCATCCATTTAAAAACTACAGTGAGAGGAAAAGGTAGAAGAGCCTTCGAAAATTAGTGAATCATAACAGAGCACAGAGGCGAAGCGGAGCATCGCATCACTTACGATACAAGGAAGGCTTAGCATAGCTAACTAGCGAACAGAAAATGAGACGGAAACAACTAAGTCAGTAAAAAAAGTTTTTTTTCCGAAACTTGAGTGGCCGGGACTCGAACCCCAAATCTTAGGGCCCAGATGCAACCGTATTATCTCACAGCTAAGTTTGAAGGAGCCTGGAAGATGTTAAGATTCAATAAACAAGCAACTTCACTGTCCTACAAACTTGTAAGAGAAGTTGTTTACGGAGAAAGGCTAGTTTCCCATTACACGACATTTTCTCTAGTAAGTATGAGCCATGAATCCTTATTTCTCCGAAAAAAAAAATATTTCTATCATAAAATGACTAACTGTGTTTCGTATTTCAGTTCAGGCATAGGCCACGCTTTGATCATATTGTCAAATCCAGCCGTAATAAGTGTCTGAGAGTTAGGCAGGTACTCGACATTCTTCAGCCATCCCCTGTGTCCATGTTGGAACCTGTGCAAGGGACGACTCCCTTGATGATCACTTAGTTGTCTGACATCCCACAGAGCAGCAGTGCGATCGTCCGAACAGGAAACAAGTTGCCACTCACCCACGAAACTAAACAAATAGAGGTAGAAATTTTTATTTGTAATTTTTGCAAGCCTTTGCATCTTTTTTCTAAGACCATAATCGCATAGGCAGATGATTTTCGACACCGAAATTACTTATTAGGACACTTCAGAGAAAAACTAAGGTATATAGTGTTGAACAAAACAGATTGATATCGTCTCGGCGAAACCCACGCCCACGCCAACAGTTGATGCAACGGACAATTCAGCCACCATATAAGCTTCAAAGAAAAATTTTTAGCAATAAGATCTATTTAGAATGGAACTAATCCTATTACCAACAAGCGAATGCTTTATCTAACATAAGTATCAATTTGAAGAGTAAAGATTGGTTTTACAAATAACGATTGATGAATGCATGACAAAATTTTCGACTGTTTTCCTTTATATATAGCCGGATGGTAAAAACAAAACACCCCCACAACAATAATTTACACAGAGACGAAACGGAGCTTCGCACCACTTGCAATAAAAAACAAAAGGAAAGCCGCTAAATCGGAAAAAAAAACCGAAAAAGTCGAAAAAACTAGATCTAACAAAATGACTGACGATAGTGTTAACAAAAATATGCCAAGACAACAGAATGTAAAATAGCATCGGAAGAAAATTTATCAAGCGATAACGAAACCTAAAATAAGCCGGAAATCAACAAGACATGACTTTAGAAAATTTATTGAGTTCTTCGAAATACGCAAAATAAATAAGTCCATTAAATCGATTTTATATCGGCCGAAACAAAAAGGAAAACAATTTTAAAAAGCTGCAAAAATCTCTTCGGATGGAAAACTACAATTTCTATTAAAAAAATTAGCATTTTATGCGACCTAGAGGCGAGCATAAAAACATGTTTCCCTTGAAACTACTCAAAAATAGGGCACAAAACCGATAAATATAACCCGAAATCATTTGGGTGAAAAATTTTGTCAAGGTTAGCAAAATTACAAACAGCAGAAAAAATGAAAACACTAAAAGCAACTACAAGGTAATTTGCGTACAGCAAAAAAAAAAACTCGTCGATGTGGCACCTCAGCCAACAAAAGATGACCAGACAAACCATAAGCAGACAATTTGTTTTAAACGGAATATTTCCCGTTCGAAAAAAAATCAGATTACAACCAAAGACCTTCGCCGTCCAAGGCGTAATCTTTGCCTCCAGACCAAGTCCGCCGGGGACAAAAAAAATTGAATTTATTATGAACTGAACCTAAACTTACCAATGATAATGAGCCTAATTTACCTAATCGTAAGCAGACAAATAATAAGCCGACAATTTGTTTTGAACCAGAATATTTCCTGTTTGAAAAAAAGCAGGTCCTGTCAGATTCGAAGCCAAGACCTTTGCCGTCCTAGGGTATTCGTTACCTTCAGACCAAGTGTGCCGGAGAAGCATATTTTTAAAAATTATTATGCACTGAACCTAAATTAACAATTTCTAATTTAAATCTGACCATTCTGTGAACAAAAAATGTTTAGGGGGGAGTCTAGTACCTGATTGCAATACCCTCGCTTATCGCTAAAGTAATCAATTCTTTAGAATAAATCGTCGGCTACTTATCAAGAAACTTCTCTTTGCAAACCTTATTACACTCCACTTATTTCCATCTCATAATTAATAGATGAAACTGATAAAATGAGTGAAAATCCAAAACTTACAAAGACATTTTACTAAAAAACTTGGAACCAAACAAAACGTACGTCCATAAGGAACATATCGGCTTATCAAAAGTCACTATATATTGCTTGCTATAAACTAGGACAAAAAAAGACAAATTAAGTTAAAAAATGCGTAATTTCAAAAATTGTGAGTAGCCTAAAACCTTAGTTGTTTCTCTTATAAAATAAACGAGAAAAGTAAGAAATTAAGAACTTGATACCTTTCGAATACATTACCCTTCTCTTCTAAAAAAATGAGTAGCCGCTTTTGCAAGAAAGATTCGCTTCTTTCGATTAATTTTTCATCTCAGATTTGATAGAATAGAAGGGTAGTGTGAAAGAAAATTCAAAAAAATTCTAAAAAATGGTCAAAGTTCAAAAAAATAACTTTCCTATGCCAATAACTTGTTTCTGCTTAAAACAGAACGTTTTCGATAAAGTATAACAAATGCCAACAATTGGGTTTCTCGATTTAACACTGAGCCCGAGAATTGGCACGGTAATTTTCGAGTAGAGTCAAAAAGTTGAGGAGACTTGTTTGAAGGCCATCACTTTTTTCTAAAAAAAAATTGGGCGTGGAAAAAAACAAAGGTAGGCTTCCAAAAATCTGTTGCGTTGATTAAACCAGACTTAGAAGGATAGTTATCGGAAAAAATTCAGAAAACGGTACACAAATCAAAAAATCGATTTTTTGATTTTTTTCCGAGGGCCATTAAATTTTTTGTCAAAAATTTTAGGCGTACTCGCTTATGCAAAGGAACTGCTTATGCAAAGGAGCGTTCCACGAACCGTTCATTTGATTGAACTCAAAACCTCAGATATGAAAGGATATTTTTCGGTAAAGTTCATATTTAAAAAAAAAAAACGCTCCAAAAATTGAATTTTATGACGACGATGATTTTTTGTGTCAAAAAAATTTGGGCGCGGTCCCGTATGCAATGGAGCTTCATACAACCCGTTCTTCGGATTGAAACCAAAATCTCAGATATGTGAGGGTATTTTTTGGTGAATTAAAAAAACAAATGCTCAAAAAAAAAGACTTCCGAGGACAATAACTTTTTGCGTTAAAAACTGTGAGTGGCAGCTCATGCCGGGGAGCTTCCCTTCATCTGTTATCTCCATTGAACCCACATCTCAGGTTTGGGAGGTTAGTTTTCGAGAAAGGTTGAAAACAAAAGATTCAAAGACTGTCAAAAAATTCAAAAATTTGACTGTTCCGATGGCCATAATTTTATTTTAAAAAATTTGGGCGTTGCAGGTAAAAGGGTTTTTAATTCAAAAAACTGAATTTATTGCGGAAAGTTGATAATTTTTTCAGAGTGTCTCAAAATCTAAATTAAAACACCCAATCCCATGCTTTTTCATAGCACCTGTTTTCATCAAACATGAATTCTTCGCAAACATGCCAAGCAAAACTTTTCAAAATTCAAATTAGCCACTGAACAAAATTCACGGAGCAGAAATAAGGCCGACATTTTTGAGCAGACAACAGTTGAGCCGGAAAAAAAACTGATTTTGTAAAAAAAAAAATTACGAGTCCTTCTTGAAGCTACCCTACGGTAACTAGTACCCACCCAGTAGTTAAGATAGAATTTTCATGAAATTGAGCATGTCAGCTGTGTTGAGCATGGTTGCCTTCCTTTTAGCATAGTTGCATGGTTGCCTTCCTTTTAGCATAGTTGCCTTCCTTTTAAGAAGGAACTAAATTTAAAAAAGAATCAAAATCAAACCGCAAAAAAAAACAAATGTGAGGCTGAACAAACTTTTCATGAAAAAATAATCATCACGACTCATCCTGTATAAGAGTATTCACTACGTTTATCGACTCTTAAGAATTATGAAAAATCATGTTTTTCAAAAAAGAACTTCAACCAGAAACAACCACGGACTTGAATCTCGTGCAGAACTTGCCAAATGCCTTCGTTGAAAGAAAAACAGTTTCGTCAAAATTGAAAAAAAAACTGAAAATTTTAGACACTAGCACAATACGCTGTGCCATCACCTCGAATCAATTCAAAAATAAATTGTTCAAATCAAATATGACGCACGCTACGTTGCTGAAAACGAATTGCACATAACTTCAAACCAAAAAAAAGTAAATCAGAAACCATGCTCCGTTTGCAAGTTATACAAGTCATACTATCCTTTCCGATTAAAAAAAGACCTAAATAACTAAGAAATCAGACGTCAACAAACGCAAGTAGATGGTTGCTGAGTTCATAGCACGCAATCAATTGACCGACTGAAGTTCATTTTATATGAGTATCAAAAAAATTTTGAAAAAGAAAAGAAACTAGCAATTAACGCACCTTTGGTGCTTCGAAATTTTTCGACAACTCATGAAAAAACGCATATATTGGAAACAGCATCTGCAGACTTTTAGTGTACTCTGACTGCACTCAATTACAGGGTTGGTAATTTCGAACTTTTAAATTTTTTTAAATTCCCATTTTAAAAGCGTCATATCGAAAACTCAATGGGCCTCTGGAGAAATTTGGAAGCCAGATTTGCAACCACTGAGAGTCCCTGAGAGCACCCTATTATAAGGTTAGGAATACAAAATTTTGTGATTTTTTTTGAGCCTAAGTTTCCCGAAAAAAAAAATGAAAAAAAAAACTTCTTACCTCGGAAACTAAAAGGAACTGAGCATTCATATTAAAAGGCAAGATTTGAGACGCCTGGGTGTACGCTGACAATAAGGTTGTATTTTCATCAACATAGTAGTTTCAAATTTTTGAATTTCTTTGTAGATAAGTTCTTTGAGAAATTTTGAAAAAATCAAAAAAACGTCACATCTCGGAAACTAAAAGCATTTGAGCGGTCGCGTTTAGCAGTCGCATGTGGCAAGATTTGCGACTCTTTAGAGTACCCTGACAACACCGAACTATAGAGTTGGGAATTTCAAATTTTGAAAACTAATTAATTTAAACTTTCTGAAAATTTTGAAAAAATCACAAAAAACGTCACCTCTCGAAAACTACAAAGAAGTGAGCAACCATATTTGGAGGCGAGATTGGCAATCTTTGAGAGCACTCTGATAGACCTAACTACAGGGTTGGGAATTTCAGATTTTTAAAGAATAATAATTTAAGTTTTCTGAAATTTTTCGAAAAAATCACAAAAAACGTCAAATCTCGAAAACTACAAAGAATTGAGCAACCATATTTGGAGGCGAGATTCGCAATCTTTGAGAGTTTTCTGACAGGACCTAGCTACAGGGTTGGGTATTTCAGATTTTTAAGAAAAATAATAATTTAAGTTTTCTCAAAATTTTTGAAAAAATCGCAAAAAACGTCTATCTCGAAACCTACAAAGAATTGAGCAGTCATACCTGGAGGCAAGATTCGCAAACTTTGAGAGTACTCCGAAAGGACCTAACTACAGGGTTGGGAATTTCAGATTTTTAAAAACTAATGATAATTTAAGTTTTCTGAAAAATTTTGAAAAAACCACAAAAAAACGTCATATCTCAAAACCTACAAAGAATTGAGCAGTCATACTTGGAGACAAGATTCGCAATCTTTGAGAGTACTCCGACAGGAACTAACTACAGGGTTCGGAATTTCAGATTTTTAAAAACTAAAAATAATTTAAGTTTTCTCAAAATTTTTGAAAAAATCGCAATAAAACGTCGTATCTCGAAACCTACAAAGAATTGAGCAGTCATACTTGGAGGCAAGATTCGAAATCTTTGAGAGTACTCCGACAGGAACTAACTACAGGGTTGGGAATTTCAGATTTTTAAAAACTAATAATAATTTAAGTTTTCTGAAAAATTTTGAAAAAATCACAAAAAACATCATATCTCGAAAACTACAAAGAATTGAGCAGTCATATTTGGAGGCAAGCTTCGTAATCTTTGAGATTACTCAGACAGGACCCACCTACAGGGTTGGTAATTTCAGATTTTGCGAAAAAATAATGTAAATTTTCAGAAAATCACGAAAAACATCATATCTCGAAAACTACAAGGACTTGAAAAGTCATATTTGGAGGCAAGATTTGTAACTCCTTAGAGTACTCCGACAGCACCCAACTACAGGGTTGGGAACTTCAAGTTTTGTAAATTATTTTGTTAGTTGAAATTTCTGAAAAAATCTCAAAAATCGTCTTATCTCGTTAACTAAAATGATTCGGGCATTCAAAATTGGAGGCCAAATTCGCAACCCCTAATTGGATATTGGGCTGCATAATTTAAACTCGGTAAAATAACCACTTAAATCAAATTGGAAAATCGAAAAAAAATTCTTAACCATTGCAATATACGATATAGCTTAAACATGCAAAAATAATACCTTGAAAAAGCTTAAACATGGCGAGATAGTGAAGCCCGAATTTGAATATATAATAGATTATTTTGTTAGTTGAAATTTCTGAAAATTTTTGAAAAAATCTCAAAAATCGTCTTATCTCGTTAACTAAAATGATTCGGGCATTCAAAATTGGAGGCCAAATTCGCAACCTCTAATTCGATATTGGGCTGCATAATTTAAACTCGGTAAAATAACCACTTAAATCAAATTGGAA